>NC_056538.1:17477307-17779423 GCF_910596095.1 Thunnus maccoyii
AGACGGTGCGCGTGTGGGTCGTGGCCTCCAAAGAGTGCAAGGCTGAACTGAGGGAGCATGAGCACGTGGTGGAGTGCATCTCCTGGGCGCCAGAGAGCGCCTACCCCACCATCCTCGACGCCACAGGCTCTGAGGTAAGAGACTGCTCAGACCTCCTGTTTATCAGAAACATCTTCAGGTCTGGAGGGTATGAGTCTTTTTTTTTTTTTTTTTTAAGGTGTCTTTTTGTTGTGCAGTTTCTAAGTCAGTTATACAGTTGGAGCACACAGGTACACTATTAGTTAGAGTAGATTGACATAATGTAGATGTACAATTACTGAAATTAAGGCACAGAACTAAAATAACCCATTAAACTCATGATGTTCAATGTGATTGATCATGAAAGAACAGCAGAGAGGACAGTCAATCAGTAGCAGAGCAGTCAGAATGTGATAACTGGTGAGAAATTGTGGAACTGGAAACACATTTTCCACATTTTGGCCCAAATGAGACAATGAATGACAAGAAAAACCAGCAGCACAGTCACGCATTTGTTATATACACACAACCATTTGCTGCCAATCTCACACAAAGCATCGTGATGGAGCTTGTGTATTTCCTTGAGTGAAAGCAGATGTAACAGGTAAACTCATGGTTAAGTACTGAGGCAAACAAAGTTTTATTCGATCCGATCTCTCCGTGATAACATGGTCTTTCTCGCGCTATAAGATGACGGAGAGTATGTTCCCCTTCTACATCCGTAGCCATGTCAGCGAGTCTTATCCGTCACTGCTCAGACTGACAGCCATGTTAACAGACCAGCTTGAAATGAAGAGTGTGTGTGTGTATGTGTGTGTGTGCAGCATGACCGAGAGTCAGCCCACACTCCCTCCTCATGCCTTGTGATCAACTGTGTCCAATTCTGGCCTTGTCAGATTAAAACAATATTTTCCCTCGCAGCAGTTGTGAGAAGTGAAAAACAGGATTCACTTGCACAGAAGCAGATTTTTGGTGTTGTTTTTGTAACTTAACTAAACTCAAAGGGGAGTGTTTTTTCTTGCTGTTGTCGCCAAGTGCTCGCTCACAGGGGAGTTTTGGGTCTCTGTAAAATAAAGAGTACAGTCTAGACCTGATCTATGTGGAAAGAGCCCTGAGATAACTTCTGATGTCATTTGATGCTTTATAAATAAAACTGACTCGACTAAAATTAAACCTGTACAGAATTTGCATATTAATGCCTGTTAATTGGACTGATGGAGTTGTTGACTCTGGGCAGACCTGAAGCCAGAGAGACAGATGTTGTCACACAGATGTTTGCACATGTGCTCTCGTGCTAGTTACCAGCAACGTGAAACACTCACAATCGCCCGCAAGTGTTTTTTATTCGGGGATGTTCTGCTACTCTGTGTCTTCTGATGCAGTTTCCGCTGAGATGTTTTACACTAAAACACGACTCCTTTCCCAAATTTCTAGTTATTGTTTACATGTACCTGCAAGGCTGTTTGAACACAATCTCCGCTGATGCAGTCAAAGCCATCTGGCATGTAATGACTGTTAGTGCCTGACGCAGCTTTCAAACATCTTGTATTTTGTAGTAAATTAAGTGAACCTCTCTCTACTCTAATGGTGACTCATGACGAGGGGATTTAAATTACACTTCACTTCCTTTTTATTGTTGTTGTAGTGAAACGGGAATCAATGTAAGACCACAATGCAGTTCCTTTTAAAAAAAGAGACTGCCTTAAAAAATAATTTGTATTACTTTAGATTAGTCGTTAAGTCTATTGGGAGAACATTAATTGGCAACTATTTTGATAATATACTCATCATTTCAGTCACTTCTCAATCAAAAAAGCCAAAGATTTTTGGTTTTAGTGCTATAAATGTGAGGAGTTGCTGCAACATCAGATTTGAGGACGTCACCTTGGACTCTGGTAAATTATAAAGGGCATTTTTCTTTCTTTTCTGACATTTTAGAGACTGAACGATTAATCAAGACAGTAATCGGCAGATTGATCGGTAGTAAAGCTAATGAATAGTTGCAGCTCTGTATTATCAGACTTTGACTTTTACTTTACAATATTTGAAGGTGACTGTTTTGTGACAAAAATGCATCTATTTGAATCATAATGTTTAATATGATCTGTTTTCTTTGCATTAATTATGAAATGTTTTCTTCCGAGTTGCAATAATGAATTACAAACATGCTGTATTTGTTTTGCACCATTGTTGATATTTCACTTTGGGTTTTTTTTCTGTCCTTTTTTGTGCCTTACCAGTCCAAGAAGAGCGGTAAGCCAGGCCCCTTCCTGCTGTCTGGCTCCAGAGACAAAACCATCAAGATGTGGGATGTTAGCATTGGCATGTGCCTTATGACACTGGTGAGGAACCATCTTAGGCTACTAACCTAAACCATTAGATTTAATGTTTTTGGTCTAGAGCGCTTCACATTCACATTTGTGCTTCATCAGTGAGATGATTTGGTCGTCAGCAGCGTCTGTCTGTCTGTCTCGCAGGTTGGCCATGACAACTGGGTGCGTGGTATCCTCTTCCACCCAGGAGGCAAGTTTATTGTGACTTGTGCGGATGACAAGACCTTAAGGATCTGGGACTACAAGAACAAACG
Organism: Thunnus maccoyii; assembly: GCF_910596095.1. Lineage (NCBI taxonomy): Eukaryota > Metazoa > Chordata > Actinopteri > Scombriformes > Scombridae > Thunnus > Thunnus maccoyii. The sequence continues at coordinate 17,479,913 of NC_056538.1, forward strand.
CTGCATGAAAACCCTGTGTGCCCACGAACACTTTGTTACCTCTCTGGGTAAGCAGCCACCTCCCCCACCCCCCCACTCCCCCCCAAAAAAAGCTTGTTGTTTTCTCAGTTGGTCTCTTGAGGTGAGTGAAGATCCTCCGTATTTCACGCTCAGTGTTTAGTGGTAGAGGAAGGTTGAGTATTTGTAAAGAAGCTCAGCTTCTCCACGGCCGGTGTGTGGAGCGTCCTGAGGGTTACTGGCAGCTGGGGTTTAAGAGGTAGACAAGCGCTCCAGGATTTTCCCGCCTCCCCCTCCTCGAATCTGCGGCTTTTCAGCAGATCAAGGCTCAGGAATTCTCTTGAGGAGCTCTTCAGCCAACTTTTCCTTGGCAAGCTGTTTGAAACCCAGGCCTCTTAAGTCCTGCTTCAACTAAAGAGGATATCGCTGTGAGCTATTGATGTGATGAATTCTGGAGCGGTGTGAAAAAGACAAAGCACCTTTGTTCATTGAAAAAAAAAAAAAAATTGTTATTCTCTAAAACCATTGTCCTGTCTGTACACACAATACAACACCAATTACTTTTCCTTAAATGTGTCGGCATTCAGCTTTTCTAATAACCTGATAATCCAAATATATTTGCATGTCGTTCCTGTGAGCGAATTCTGTTTGGGACGATCATTTTGTTTTTCACCGACCAATCAATCAGTAGCGAGTCACGTATCAATGTTGTTTGTCATTTTCAGTGGACACAAAAGCTGTGGTAGCGGTTGCTCGGAGCAGTTTACGTTTTTCATGATGATTGAAGAAATAAACAAATTCAGTAGTTGAGTAGTGGTAGTTGTTTTATTTTTTTGAAATGGCAGGAAAAGAGAAAAGGGATGATATGCAACAAAGAAGAACTAGTCGATTGACAAAATTAATTGCCAATTATTTTGATATTGCTTTGAATTGTTCTCTAAGAAAAAACAGAAAATTATCTCATTCCAGCTTTAATGAATATTTTTTGTTTTTTGTTTTTTTTTAGTCGTCTATGACAGTAAACTGAATATCTTTGGGTTGTGGACTGTTGGTCGGGACTAAACAAGACATCTGAGGTTGCATTTTGGGCTTTTGGAAACAGTGATCGATATTTACTGACATTTTATAGACCAAATTACTGATCAATTCATCGAGAAAATAATCTACAGATGAATTAATGATGAAAATAATCATTAGTAGCAGACCAACCAGGAACGTTGTGAGGACATGGTCGGTTTGTCACTAGGTCGACCTCTTCAAGTCGACCTGCAGTGACCTGTACAGCTGCGTCGATGATGTTATCAACACTTTCCACTGTTATTTTTCATGAATGTAATGTTTTTTCACTCTGGAAAAGGAAGATGGTGTCCTTTATTAATTCTACCTGCAAAGCTCTGATAGTCTCGTTGTTTTTCCAGCTGGGGGAACAAGCCGTCAAAAAGCTCCATTGTTCAACCTTGTTGAAAAAATCTCAATACGGGCGATGATCCAGAGGTCTGGAACCTGTTTCCAATGGCTTGATATCATCACTTGATGATGAATGACGTGTTTCCCACACTTAGGTGGCCCATTCATATTTAATGTTATCTGCTCAGCTTCATTTTGACCCATTTTAACAATATCTGGATTAAGTGAAATTAAATTCATGACCGTCAGTTTGCCCCTGGTCCCCAGACCGGTCACAAAGGAACAGCGCGTGTATACGTCCACATCTACTTTTGTTGAATCAAACAGAATGAAAGTGAGTGTTGATAGTCAAGTAAACAATACATCACGATGTGTTGTGGCAGCCCAAACAGCTCATAGTCGTGTAACTGGAAAGGTGTCGACAGGTTGAGACCGTCGGTGTTAAACTGGAGCTTGTCAGGGTGACTGTTAGTCACTTAGTTGACGTTAAATTCATCTTTATATTAGTATTATTGTGATAGAAAGAGGTTGAAGAGGGGATAATATGTGCAGTAGTCTCATTCTTTAGTATTTCTCATCATAATCAAGGTTGATTTCCTCTTTTTTTTTTTTTTGCTTTGTTCTGATGATCTTTGTTTCCTCCGCAGATTTCCACAAGGCTGCTCCCTACGTGGTCACTGGGAGCGTAGATCAAACAGTAAAAGTGTGGGAGTGCCGCTGATTTGGACCTCGGAGGATTGGACCAACACCCCAATTACCCAGGCGCTCCTCTGGATCCCCACCACCCACCTCCTCCTCCTCCTCCTCTCCCAGCCATTCCACCACCCCTTTCATTCCACCTCCCCCCTCCTCCTCCTCCTCCTCATCATCCTCCACCTAACCTAAACCTCGCCCGCACATCTTCATCTCCTTTGGCTGCACTTACCACCATGGTTATTTACCCATCGCGCTCTCTGGTCCAATAACTTTTGTCCTTCTATGTAAATTATTCCTGGATGTAGATCAAGCTATTAAATGTTACACAAAAAAGTATTCTTGCATGGTAATCCAAAATTGTATACTGTAAATTTACATAACGTTGTCTAGAAGTACCATAGGTTTAACACAGGGCTGGCCGTCTGTCACGCAGCCTTACCGACCAACCGAAGGCAGATGTTTTTGACTGGGTGTAAAATGTAGGGCACTAAAAAAAAAAAAAAAAACGATAATTTAAGAAATGACAGTGTCTTTATGTGTAAGATTTATTTTTGTCTATTTTTTTATTTAGGATTTTTTTTTTTCTTTGTTATTTCTCTCCTTCACTGTCGTAGTATGTCGGTGCCTAGCTTGGTGAAACTCTCGAGAGATAAGGCAGGAAAAAGCATATACGATGCGATAAGATTGTCTGTGGGGCTTTGTTATTGAAATAATCTGTAGCTTTATAACATCACTTCTCAAGTGTGCATACCATTTCTCTTCATGTGGAACTAGGTAATATTTTAATGGCTGTATATACGAATGTTTCAAACTGTTGTCCTTGGACCTCGGGGGCTTAAAAAAAAACACAGCTTTGTACTCTTGTCATGGTGGCACATGAACTACTGCTAGGCTTTAGATGAATTATCCCGTTTAATAAATTATCTGCAGTCAACAATTAAATGTTTTAAACTTAGCTTTGTGAATAGCAGCTCTGAGCTATTCACCAGAAGCCCGATTTAGCCTGTTTGGCTTTTTTTTTTTCTTTTTTTTTTTTGCTGACAGTGAGCGCCCTGGGTCATAGCAGCAACCTGAGCAGAGTTCAGGGATTAAAACCATTTCTAATCTCTAGCACTTGATAAAGACCCTGGGTGTGTCTCCCCCTCTGTAGGAGATCATTTCCCGTGACCTTGCATGTCAGACGTTTGTCGAACTGAATCCTCTGTCCCACCTCTAGGACCCTGACCGGTCGGTCCTGGCGGGGGTTTTGTGTAATATAGGAATTATATAGAAGATGCTCAGTTGTCCCATGGCGCCTCTGAAGGCTACAAACAAGAGCCTGAGGAGGAAGCAAAAAGGCATGACGAGGAGTCAAAGTGAGCCCCCCAGGTTTGATATCTGGGATGTGCAAAGATATCACATTTCTGAGGGGTGAAATATGTTCTGCATAATAAAAATGGTTTTGAGTAAAAAAAAGAAAAAAAAGGAAAAAAAAGAAAAAAAAAAAAGATCAGCTTTCTGTGAAAATATGAAATGTAAATTTAGCTTGTTATTAAGAGATTTGGCAGTTTTGTAATATCGCACTAAAGGATGAACTGGATGGGAATTTAGGATTAGTGAGGAAACGCTAGCAGCGGACATGCTAAGTGATCTGTGTATGCTGTTTTTGTCTGTAGAGCGGTCTGACGCTGACGTACTGAAGGATCTCTACAGGCGAACTTCCACAGACCGCCTCACACACACGTATGCACACGTCTCCTGAGTGGCTCTCCTCAAACGTTCGGCGTTTGATCTTTTGTGGAACAGTAACAGTTAAAACAGGACGGCTATTTTTTTTTTTCTTTTGGGAAAGACTGGAAAATAACTGTAATCCAGTCCACGCTGTAGAAAACAACCATTCCACTCCCCTTGGAGGAAAACAATGAAACATCTTGCCTCTAACTAAAGCTGGCAAGGTGATTCATTAATCTTGCACATCCCTGTTTTCACTAAATCTTTGGTCCTTTTAACGACGATCAAAGACAACATTAAGATTTAATGATGTTGATAAATGCATAAACCTATAATTTTTTTTTTTGATTAGCCTTTTCATTCCAATGCAGTTCTTGGCTAATAAAGACTTCCACTGCTTAACTGAACTTCTTATCTTAGCTTCTTTGCCAAGTTTTCCTCTTCCTGTGTGTACTGGATGTGGTGATCTGCTGCTCAAGCTCCTGCTAGTGGCTACTGTGAGCCTAATGTGACCTGTTGATGTAGCACTGCTGCATGTTAACCTGCGCCAGAGGCAAAGCTGTCAGAACAATATTCCTTTTTAAAAAAACAAAAAAAATACCAGAGCCGCCTTATCAGAGACTAATTGGTTTGAATGATGAGGAGAGAAACTTTTCGTCTCTGTGTGCTCAAAGGAAAAAGGCTGGCTCGGCAGGTTCAGACAGCTCTGTTTCTCGGTTGTGGAAGGGCTGGTTTTGATGTTTGTGATGCTATTTGAAAGAGGTTTACAGCCTCCTTCGTCTGTAAATGCAATGGGATTGTGGCAGACTAGGATTTTCCAAAGGAGAAACCCTCTCTCTTTCAGGGAATATTACTGATGTCTCCCTTTGGTGTGCGCCCTCAACTAAGGTTTTTTTTTTCTCCTTTCCTACAAGCTGTTCTCTGTCCAGGAGAGAATCAGCTAATCTTCTAGTGCAATTTGGCATGGTTGATAAAAATGCCAAGTTGTTAAATGTTCTAGCTGAAGCCAAAAATGGAGACATTTGTCAGTACAATCTGGTTTATCTCGAGAAATCAGCCTCCTTGTTGGTCCGATACAATGTGACCAACTTGTGAAAATGATCCTTGTTCCCTCAGGATCACGTTATGACACTCCAGACTGTAAAATAGAAATTAAAAACCACCTCCTTTCCTTGGTTTCAAGGCAAGGAAGGCGGTAAATCAAAGGTCAGGACGATGTGTGTTCTGTTTCTTTTGTAAGAATCGGAGGAACACAGCTGCTGGTGTCGTATGCAAGTGTGTGTCCTGTTGAAGAAAACCCCCCCTTTGACATTCGCAGGTCCCAAGCAATCCCTGTGCTCTCTGGTCTGGTCTGGTCTGGTGTGGTGTGGTGTGGTGTGTGTGAAGGGACCCACAGACAGGTTTTTCACTGTCTGTGGGTCGTTTCCTCCGGCCTCAAGTCCACCTGTCCTCTGTAACCTGCCTGTGAACCACATCTGAGGGCTTCAGACTGCACAACAAGCTCCTACAGGAGAGCTCATGATGTTTTCGCCACTATGGTCTCACTCTTCACTCAGCAAACTGTTAACAATATACCTGGATGTCATTATTGTTTGCGATATAATAAAAGAAGAAATCTGCATCTGTGTCGTCCTCGTAATTTGCTCTGGAGAAAGTGTATTTCACCAATCTTGAGCTACATTTTCATTTAGCACCGGTGACTCTGAATTAATCAGAAGTTGCTTGTAATAAATGATGATTAAGGGAAGATTAATTTGATTTTTTTTTTTTTTTTTTTTGATCAAAATGTATTTCCATTTTCTTTAGGGAAAGTGTTAAACATGGTAAAAGAAAAGCACAAAGTTTAGCAGCGGACATACAATTTTTTGAAAAGGAGAACATTATGGTGAAAAAAGCAAAGTAAACCAACAAAAAGTAGCAAATTTACTTTAAACCATTCCTGAAAATGCAATTATATAATTGCATTGTGTCAATACTGTTGTTTAAAAATTATAACTTAAAATAATAATATAGTCTATCTTAAAAAAAAAACAGCTTTTACAGTTTAAAATTATGCTTAAATATTGAAAAATTCAACTTTTGACCAAGTTTTGCAAACAAATTACAAAAGAAATTCAGTGCTTCATTTTTAAAAAGTATAATGCTTTTTTCTGTATTAAAATTGCACATTGTATGCATTGTAAAAATAAAAAAAAATGTTATTAAAAGCTCGTTTTAGAGATAGTCCAGTGAAATATATATTTTAATCTCGTTTTAAAATACAAGACTTATCTAAAGTCACCTTATGTTTGTATAATTTAGCTTACAAGTTGTTTTTGGTTGTCATATCTCTTTAATATGGCCAGCGCAGATTTAGCTTGACATGAAATGGTGACCATATTTCTAATTGTTTTAGCATTTTTTGAATTATTATTTTATAAAGAGCTTCATTGAAGCAAGTAAACAAGTTTACAGCACCTTGTGTCTACAACTTGTGTCTAGAAACATGACAGGGGGACTAAAGGTTGTAATAAATAAATAAAGTTAAATAAACATCGTGTAAAGCTTACAGTGGTTATACATCTTAACAGTTTTTTTGTTTGCATATTCAGATATTGAAGAAATGTTTGATGTGGACAGTCAGCTCTGCTTTTTTGAAGAATTTGGATTTGTGAATATAAAATTTGGTCAACATAGTAAAAGCAAATTAAATAATTGAACTTTCCTGTCATATTCAGTGAATCCGAACAATACATTTTTCCTAAGTACTGTAAAATGAGGGTAAATACGATCAGCAATAAATCCTGACAATTGCTACAACCAAGTTGATCACATGACAACCGACCTTTTTCTTTTTCGTGACATCATCACGCATTGACGCAGAGTCGTGACGTTTCAGGCACACAGGAAGATAGTTGCCCGAAAGTAAAAACGTTTGGACAACGTGAGTCGTGTGTGTAACTTTTTTTCTTACACAGTGGTTGAGTCCAATAAAGTCTTAACGCCACTCTGAAAACATAAACAATAAGCTTCACCACTGCAAGAAAAGCTTCAGAAAAGGTAGGAAGAGAAATACTGGCTGTACGTCAACGGTTAGCTAACTGCTCCAAAGCAGCTCCGAGAATCCGTTACTTTTTACTCCGGTTGACGAATGCAATATATTTGTTCCCCATATTAACGTAAAACTGACTGATTAAGAGGGCAGTCTAAAATGTGTAGTTACTGCAAAAGAGCAGCTGCCCATGTTTACGGACAGAGTTTTCTGCCGATATCATGTCCATATTTTCACCCCTTAGCTTCAAACAGTTTCATTAGTCTCGGCGTGGTGTGGCGATGTTTTCATTTGAATAAACTGGTGTTTTGTGTTGTTGTTTGTGTTTGTTGTTGCCAGGGAAGGCTCGGATCATGGCTCTGAACAAGTCCATGCACCCCCGGAACCGCTACAAAGACAAACCCCCAGACTTTGCTCACCTGGCGGCCAAATATCCAGACTTCCAGCAGCACGTACACACCAGCCTCACCGGGCGACCAGTGTGAGTACCTGACACTGTACAAAACACACACCAGTCTCACTGTGAGTACCTGACACTGTACAAAACACACACCAGGCTCACTGTGAGTACCCGACACTGTACAAAAACACATAAGCTTCACTGTGAGTACCTGACACTGTACAAAACACACACCAGTGTCGCTGTGAGTACCTGACACTGCAATCAGTGTGCCACTGTACAAAAACATTTTAATTATACTGCAGACTAAAATGCTGGATTTTGCAGCAGCTTTTCTCAAAAACTGCAATGTTTTATATGCTCTTTTGCAGTAAAATTGCAGGAATTGGGAAAAATTGCAAGCAAAGGAAAATAATGCAGTTTTTTTAAACTACTACCAATGAAGAGCCATATGTAATCACTTCACTCAATAAAAAGCATACTGCATATCATAGAAACAACTATATTTTCTGAACATGAGAACTATGGGCTCAAAGTTATTTAAAAAAGAAAAAACTGTACTTTAGTTCTATTTATAAGCTTTTATTAAATAAGCACCAAATAAAATAAGTCAGTAATTCCATTAAAATAAATCCATTAACATAAAAATATGATGTAGCACATTTCCAAAGTGCCTGTTCTTATGTTTGAGCTAGATTATGTGCATCTTTGCTGTTTGAACAGCACATCAACTTGTATTCTTCTGACTAACTGGATGCAAACCAAAGGTGTAGAGCAGGTTAAATGATAAACAAAGTGAAACAAAACCTTTGGGAATTGTTTTGCACAGTCTATGGCAGTGATTTTTGTTGGCAGGGGACATTTGTCCATCTTCCACCTGAATCTTTGCTGCAATGACGTAATGCGAAAATTGGTCCAAATCACAAGTGGTCTGTTGATTGGTCATTTCATGTGAAAAAGTTGCTGTACTTTGGCAAAGTAGAGGAATATTTTTCGTTTTGTTTGTTAACGTTAAAAGTAAAGTTAGGCGTGGTTTTAATTCCTCATGAGCCTGATTTGCTTGATCTACCTTGTTCTTCAGATGCGATGCAAACAGGACTGTACAACAGGGACTTAAAGTTCCAAGTTTAATTCCTGAGATCAATTCCTCTGGTTCCAAAGTACCAGGAACTTTTGGTTGAAACAGGGCTTTCATTTGTAGAGGCGTTTGTCAAAGGCCTCTGTGGCCTAGGCTCATTGAACAGCCTGACAGCAGTTCAGAGATATTCCCTTGTCAAGTTTTTAAGCGAGCCTCGCCTCTCTAACAGATCAGAGGAGTCAGGGGTGGAAGCTCATGGCTGTCAATCAATATGTGAACGCACTTCTGGCCTACTCCTCATCTCGTACCAAGGCTCCAAGCTAGCATTAGCTACTGGAAAATGTCACTATGACTGACTCACAGGCTAGCAAGCTCCTGATACCTGAATGGAAGAGCTTCATTACTTCCAGGCCTCAGACAGAAATCAATACATCATATGTGCATCATCACATCGTTGCAGGTGAAGAGTGGAGCGCAACGGAGCAGGGAGCTATCGAGTCTCACTCAAGCACCAGCTTGATTTCTAGAACTTGCATATTGTAGCTTTGTAGCTCTGTGTTAACATGATAAAGTGAGGTTCATAAAGAGCTTGTTTTCTGACTGTGATAAACCAAAACGCTGACTTCCAGCTCGGCCTTGCACTGCATTTATATTTTAGTAAAGTTACTGTAATTGTCAGTAAACATCGTTCACATTGACACCCTAGTCGTAATTACGACTCTAAATCTCTGATACTTGAGTGGCATTTAATAATATACAAGTGTCTGAAACATGTCAGCCAAACTCCATCATTCAAGGATAATTATACCCAAATTTAAAGGATAAAGTGCTACATATGAGCTCATACACCTGTCTCGAGTTGTTCGATGATGTAAGCACTCGAGTGCAGTAAACATGTGAGTCTTTCCTGTCTCTACCGTCCATCCAACGTGATGTGAACACTAAATTATCACTGAACATGAGCATCACTAAGGTTGAATGGGAGCAGCATGAGGTGTTAATCACATATGGCTGTAACACACTGGTCTCCTGTCCACGTACTTTTGTTCATACAGTCGATTTATTAAAGCAGTGTACACAAACATCTCACCGATATGTCAGCATAACTCACATTCAGCACTGCCGGTGTCCCAGCTGACTCCATCTTTACTGCTCATTCAGCTTCTGGCAACAGCAGGAGGAAGCAGCCTGGACAAATGATTAATGGATCAAACATCAAAAGATTTTTTTTTTTTTCTTTTCCGCTCCGTTTGCTGCCTTCTTTCTTTATTAGTGAGACGTGCAAAGTATGTAGCAGTGACTGTTTAAATCCAACTCCCAATTTTAAAAATGGGTTAGTGTGTCAATCAAAAACTGCCCAGTAAGCTTCCTGTGTTTCACTGCGCACTCAAAGTGGACATCAAATTTAATATGAGTGCAACACCGCTGATATGTGTGTGTGTGTGTGTGTGTGTGTGTGTGTGTGTGTGTGTGTCTGTGTGTGTCTGTGTGTGTACGCCCTTCCCAGTAAGATGCTGCTGAGAAGTCATGTTGTGAAAAAGTCCAGGCAGGGGAACAAAGGAAGAATAGGTCTGGTGGGATTAGCGGTGTTGACGTCAAACAGTGTGAGCTCATGGTTGCTGCTGTGGGAAAGAAACATGAACAGCACTCCATCTCTCAATTTACAGTCTTTTCTTTTGTCTCCGCACGGACAGATGTGGCACCGAGAGCTGTGGTTCGTTTGCAGGATTTAATAGAAGTCCTTCAATCCAGTTTGACACGTGCATCGGCACCAGAAAACATGATTTGTATTTTCATTCGATTTTCATTCATTAATATTATTCATCATTCAAATTTTATCACTTTGTCATCAGATATTTTGAATTTTAAATGATCAGAAGAGCTGTAATCATCATGAAAACAGGCCAAACAAATTCTCTACTTTCTGCAACATCTAATGAAATTTACTGCACAGTTTTCCTTTGTTTGAAGTACCATTTGTCTCAGTTTAGTTGGTTCCATAGTAGCCTGACAGGTCCATGTGTTATTTTTATTTTTTTAATTATTTTCACTTGTTGCAAATGTTCCACAAAACAAAGCAAACAATCCTACAGTGAATGTAGGAACTGACAGTCATTGTTTACGCTTTGCATCTGTCAGGACGGAGACGCTCTCCTCCTCCTCCTCTTCTGTTTGCGTTTTATGAAACAGGTAGCACGTCTGCTCAGTGAGGAAATCACTTGTTATTGTCTGTGTTATGCAGATGAATGCGGACGCGGTGTCACTGCAGCGAGTCTGAGCATCTGTGTGCGACTGCGAACATATTGGTGTGGGCTGATCTTTTGTGGTTGCGAGGTGGCCAGTCAATCATCTTTATGGTGGTCCGGGCGTGCGTGTGTGTGTGTAGGCACGCTGTGAAACACGACTTGATGTCCGTCTGTGACAGGTTTTAATTATCAGTCTGTAGCGTCTCTCTGTCTGTCTGTGGCTCCCCAGCAGACAGACAGACAGACAGATGATGAACAATGGGGTTGGCAGTGTGTTTGGGGCAGACGCCAGGCAGGGTCCAAAATTAACTTTTTGACTCACCTGCCAAGGAAGCTGGTAGAAGATTTAATGGACAGACAGATTTTTTTAACAGCCAAAAATAATAAAATGCTTTTTACTGTTGCAATTTGCTATTATTACTATTTAGCATCTTGGCCTCACATGCGATAGTAACACTACCTGTTGGTGGGATAACGGAACATAGTCGATCCATGATCCACACAAATCGCCTCCCACGGTTCAGCACACATGTGAACCGTGGATTATATTTTCTGCCGCCTTGTAACAATAACAGTCAGTAACTTGTAACATTCAGTAACAGTTCCACGTCATCGTCATCGGTCCAAGCAAAGAAATCTCTAGTCTTACTTTTTGCCATAAACTGTTCTTCCCCCGTAATATTTTCTGCAACTAAGCAACCAACCGCAGAGTTGACAATCAGCTTCCTGTCTACACCAGCACTTGCACGCCCAGTGTACGTAATCGATCATGTGATATGCGTTGTCAGGAGTGTTAGTATGGACGGAGATTATTTCTGAAATGGTGCTAAAACGCCTGTGTGGATGGAGATTATTTTGGTTTTAAAATGAAAACCGGAGGCGTGTACAGTTACATAATGACTTGGCTCTGTAGCCTGTGGAAAAGCAAACTGGTTCTTAGAAGGTTTGCTAGTTGAACCAACTGTGAACCAGCACCAGCAGCACCACGTTCCACTTGGTGGAAAGCAAGTATGTGTGCATCTACACTGTTGCTCGAGGCAAAATAATAAAAACTTTTTTTTTGTTACACTAATTGAAAAGCTAATATAACCAGAATGTTTTTTTACTTGATAAACACTGAATTGACCAAAATTTGAAATGTATTAATTTTCTGTTAACCAAATTAAATTGACAATAAAAAGTGGAGGATAAAAAAGTTCACAACAAGAGGCTCCTTCAACGTTAACGGATGTCCAGGATGTGTGTGTCACTTCGTGTGTGGCAGCTGCTCCGATTAACTGTCTGCAGAAATTTCTCTCTCGTCTTCTTCTTCAGTCTGTCGTTCCATCAGTGGAGGGATTAACGTGGTTTTGTATTTCCCAATGAATTCATCTGCTGGGTTTTTAAGTATTTAAGCAGCGAGTTAGGGGATGAGAGTAATCTCGGGGAGACACTCACTCAATCCTCAGGGGAGATACTACATCTCCCCTCATTTTTGGATTGTCAGTGGAGCGGACTGATAGCGATGGGCGAAGAGGGGAGCTCAGACCAGAAGCAGGAGGAGGAGAAATATGGTGGATGTGACTGGAATTGAAGTGCGGAGCAGATAAAGCCTTAAATAGTCTGAATGTTGGTTTGTTTCAGTCTCACTTTTTGGGGAAGGACGAGGGGGGCTCAGATCAGGCTGATAGAGGGGGGGGGGGGGATTAGGAGGCATGAATGGGTATTAAAAATGCAACAGCCTGGCTGACATTTAATTTGGTAGTCATATTTTTCATGCGCTGGGAGAAGATCATGTGTGGAAGGATTTTCTCTTCCGTAATTAATGAAATGTTCAATTTTCACACTCGTTTTGTTCAGAGATATATTATTAAACGTGTTCTCGGCAATAGAGCAGAAGGAAATGAATAGCTATGACCTCTGATACGACGATGCCACGTTTTAAATTGATGATCGTAATGATCAGCTGAAGCACTTTCCTCCCTGGAAAACCCAGCCGGCATATTGCCAAACTGATTTTTTTTTTTTTACTACCTGATGGGAGAAATAAGAAGGAAACTGACTACTAAACCAGTTATGACGTCATTTTGACATATTTCACTTAAAAAAAAATCTGCAAGAACCATCATCATACACCAAATCATTTATCAGTTAATTATGAATTATAATTTGTGTTTAGTCTGGCCACAGGGTTTCTGGTTAGCAGCTCCAATTAGCTTTCTTCAGCTGACATTGACAGATCTCATTATTTAAGGTGATGTGATTGGTTACTTACTTAATTGGTTGTTGTCTGATGAGTAAACTTCACCCCAAAATCCAAATGAAAATACTCATCTGTGTCGCAATATTCATTCATACAGAGATTGCACGATTAATACATCCAGTTGTGTTAGAGCTGAAACAGTTAATTGAAATGAATTTATTAGTCGGTTGACAGAAAATTAGCTTTTTTTTAATAATCAATTCATTGTTTAAAGTATTTTTTTAAAGCAAAAACACAAATCTTTGTGTTTGCAGATTTTTAAATATGAATATTTGATGGTTTGGTCGGATAAAATAAAACATTTGAAGACGTCACTGTATGTGTTCACAAATTTCTGTCATTTTATAGTACAAGTGATTAATCAGTTAATCAAGAACATAATAGGCAGATCAATCTTTACTGAAAACAGTCATTAGTTGCATCACAATTTCCAATCTAATGATTAACTTCCTTATTGATTCATCTGTTGATCATTTTCTCAATTGATTGTTGTGTCTGAAGATATTCAGTTCACTATCACAGATCTTCATAATTTAGAAGCTGGAACCAGACTTTTTTTGCATTTATGCTAAAATAATGACTTAAACAATTAATCAGTCAGTCAGTCAAAGTAGTTGCCATTAATTTTCTGTCAATCGATTAATCGATTCATCGTTTCAGCTTCATTAGTCTCCACAATTAATAATCAGATGCTGTTGGCACGTTTGCAGTATTGAAATATTGCATTCAGATCATCTGCTGCTGCTGTCTTGTATTCAAGTTGTTGACAAAAAGTGCAATAAAAATTTTATTAATTAAACAAAAAAAAATCCTGAAAATACCTTCTTTTTTTAATATTCGTACAGCTCTGCAGGTTTTTGTTATGAGGATCCTAATTGGTCGTCTTTACAGCGTCAGCATATTTGCTAAATTGCAAAACAGCTCAAAATTTGCAATTTGCATGAGCTCATTCAAAACCAGTTTAGCTTTAACGTCACGGTGAGTTTTAAGTGATTCACACATTGCTGCTGTTGTGAGGACTCAAAATGTGTTTAAAAAAAAAACCTGACATGAGAGAGGAAGTTGCTGCTAATCAGCACAAAATTTTTCCCTGCACACTCAGAGTGAAGTAGATGTACCTTGAAGGTCACCTCTCTGTGGACAGAGATTGAAAAAGCCTGAGCGAGAGAGAGAGCGAGAGAGAGAGAGAGTGTGTGTGTGCGTTCATGCTGTTCCTGTAGCGTGGAGGTGAGAGCGAGCTGTTGGTCTCAGCAGTAAACTCCCCTCCAGTTTAATAATGTCGCCCTCTTCATTCATCTGAACCTCGATCGGGGATTTTTCTGCTTCTCAGCACTTAGACGTCTTTTCCTCTTCACCTGCAGAGTCTCTCGTCTACATCACTCTGTGCTCCTGTTGGTATTTTCACATGAACACAAGTCGGAGTTTCGAGCTGAAACCGACTCCTGATTCCTCCCTTCATTCCTCTAGTCTTTCCAACGACTGTGCGCTTCATCTCGTCTCATCACAACTTTTTCACTCAGGTTTGTCCCACTTTGTGCCCCGTCTGCCTCGATGAGGGGCGTAAGCACGCAGCGGCAGAGAGACGTAAATCGCGGGCACGCTCACGCTGCTCCGTCTGGCATCAGCCATTGCTCCAGCGTGGCCGGATTTGCGTGCTCTCTCCTCATCTGTTCAGTAGGTGGGGTTGCCATGGAGACGTGGCATTCGCAGTGCTGCTGATGGGAGCGATTGGTCTGCATTGTACACACACACACACACACACACACACGCTCATCATGGGGCTAAAAATAGAGGGCTGGCCTGAGCAGCCTCTCTCTCTGAATATTGATCCTTATCTAATGATGCCTCAGAGGAGAAATGAACGAGGGCAGAACATCTGAGAGCCGGACAGATGAGAGAGGCCGGCTCTTGTTTTGAAAATTTCCGAGCATTATGCTGATATATCACTCCCTCCTCTGAGCTCAAGACATTTTTTAAAAGTGCAAATTCTTCAAGTGGATTCATCGTTTGAAAATGTGTGGTACCTCCCTGAAGGAGCCAGGTGTTAGTCTTTCTCCAGGAGGTCACTCTCCTCCAGCAGCTGATTTAACTGGACCATTAACCTAATCTGTTCATTAGGTGTAGAGACACTTGGTAAGATTAATGTCAGACTCTACAGGTAAATCGCTTCTCATTTGTATCCATCGCACACCTGGCTGCTTGGAGGGTCATTTGTCTTTGTTATCACTCCTGAATGAAGACGCACACTTAAGTGACCGGAATCACCTCAACAGTGAGACAGTGTTGTCCGTGTGCTGCACTCAGTCTTTCTTATGAATTTCAAATGAGATCAGTTGTGTTCAGTTGTGTTTTTGGGTTCGTTTCATACCTGTTGGACAAAAATAATATCTTGCCAAAATACACAAATGGGACACAAGCACAACACACGTCTATTTTATCTTCTTGATCAGGTAAAATTCTTGCATACATTTGTTATTGTGGTTAAAATCACACCTAAAGCCATGACTAAAATCACATATTTACAATCACAGAGGCTGTGGTTGGTCTGCTTTGTGTTCTCACCATAAATAAACCCCATTAGAGTCCCAGGACTGGATTAAGCTGCTAGGAGGCCCGGGGGCAAAGATGAGCTGTAGGCCTCTAAACCCCCCTCTAGAGTCCCAGAAACCAACCTGTATTTCTACGCTGCAATACCTCGTGTATGCTGAATGTCAGTTTGTGGTCATCTGCTTGAATTTGTGTAAGGATATACAACTAACAATTATTCTCATTATCAGTTAATCTGAGGATTATTTTCTTAATTAATTGTTAAGTCAAATCCTCATAATTCAGAGTCTAGAACCAGCAAAGTTTTGGCATTTTTTTTCTTGAAAAATGACTGAAACGGTGAATCGATTATCAAAATTGTTGCTGATTAATTTAATTTCAATCGACTAATCTTTGCAGCTCTAGAGATGCACCATGTAAGCAAAAAATTAACTGAAAGATTAAAGATAGTAAATCCAGATCCAATATTAATGGTATATCTATGAGTTTAAAGGCTCCATAACATTACACAGTGGTTTATAATACTCTGACACAGGATTTTATGTCTGGAAAGTTACTATTTTTTTAAAGTTGCACTACTTTCAAAAAAGTAGTGGCCACTCAGAGCCATGCATCCTGGTAGATTACATGAAAGATGTCTTTCTGCAGATGTCACGTCACAATAAGGCCGCATTCCTCAGTAAACAGCTGCATGACGTCGGGTTTCATTCCAGCAAAAGTTGATTCCAGCTCAACTTTCTGCCGGACAACTGCTGCATTTTTTTACTGGGCCCTATACGGTCTCCACTACCGCAGCGTAAACGCACTGCCCCCATTCAAATGAGGGCTGCTGTTTTTGACACATTGCTAGATTTGGTGTGAACGCGGACTAAAAGATAAAATGATTGTTGCTGTGAAAACTTTCCAGGAGTGCAGGAGTGTTTTTGGTCTGAACGCCCACTTAAACTTAATTGTCAGAGGTATTCTGGTCATCACACAAGCCTGGACGAAAGAAAAATAACTGGAAATTGGGCAACACTTTTATTTGTTTGGTTCCTGAAGAGAAGCCAAATCCTACAAGAGGAAAACTTCACTGATTTGTGAAAAGACACAAAAAAATCCACTAACAATAAAAATGAAAACCAAATCAGTTGTTTGATGGTTCCTGAATGTCTTGGATCTCCTGTATCTCCATCTTTATTCCACTTAAAATACGCTCGCATTAAACTTGTGAGGTGGCAGACGCTCCCATCACCAGGATGTGTCTAATTACATCTGCCGAGGTGCAAACGCACTCAGCAAAGCTTTAATTATACCTATCTCGCCCACTCGTTTTGTCTGCCGCGCTCGCTGCTGCTTGTGTGACAGCTGAAATCGTTAAACATGTCGAGAGGAAACGACGGGAGAGCCCAACGTTTGGGACCGAGTGTTGGGAATAAAAGTGGGAGGTCTCAGTAATGTTGAAAACGTGAATTTCATTGTCATTAGCAGGGGATTGTGAATTGATGGGCTGCTTATCTCCCTATTGTCCTCTGTGTGTGTGTGTATGTGTGTGTGTGTGTGTGTGTGTGTGGAGAAGTAATTGGGGGACAGTGCAGAGAGCTGCCGAGGGTTAATGAAGTGCTGCATTAAGAGCAGTCTGGTAAATTGCTGTCAGGTCGTCTCGCTGTTCAAAAACAAAAGGATCAGCAAGTCACTACATTGAAATCACTCTTAAAGGGATATTTCAGTTTTTCATGTTGATAGTTTTGCCCTTTTTTCCTAATAGTATTAATATCATATTAACCAGTTACTTGTTAAGATCTCTGGAAGGGGCGACATTGTAAAAAAACAAAGTCATACAAGGCAAGAAACAGGTTGTAAACTAACTAGAGTAGCGTGGGCAGATAATAAAGATATATATACCGTAAACATCTGTTGACTGTCATAGATTTAGCAGCACCGTTTATACAGTGCTAGCTTCAATATTACGAGCAACGTTGAACAATTTAAAGGATTCTTGTCTCAGTGTTATACTGATTTGTACTTTGATTTTTAGGTGATTAGCCAGAAACATATTCCTGTCTGCTTATTTTATCTATAACAGGACTGAGTGTCCAGAAAATATACTACATCATTATTTATATAGATACCGTGATATAACATTACATAACCCACGACTGTCACAGTATATGTACTTTAATTTTTATATACACACAAACTTTTATATTACAGCATCACACACGACTAATGAGAAAACAAAGATTAACAGACTGACTTTGTGGTTTAACTTTGACCTGCTGAACTTGCCCTATTTGTGCAATGAGGAATTATTTTAGGTGCTCTCACTTAATTTTACCCCCACCTGGTTTACTTCCTGTGTGATCATCTGATCACAATAATATCATAACCGATAGAAATGATGGTCCTAACTTTGAAATTAAGACTCATGTTATAATAAATCCTTTAACTATGAGATAAATATTAGGCTAGAAGTAATATATTTTCTATTTTCAGCACAATTATCCCTGCTTTTCTCATCCAAAATATTTTATAAATTATATATTAAAACGCTGACATGAACTCATCGAGTCATATTTGTTTCTCCTCAAGTGTGAACTTCAAAGAGCCGGAGGCGGTGCGAGCGCTGACCTGCACCCTGCTGAAGGAGGACTTTGGTTTGACCATCGAGATCCCTCTGGAGCGCCTCATACCCACCGTCCCTCTGCGCCTCAACTACATCCACTGGGTGGAAGACCTCATCGACGGCCAGAAACAACCACGCAGAGGCATCGACATCGGTACAGTCACATCATCCTCTGTTCTCTTCTCAGCGTGGGTCGAGGGTGCCACTAATGAATCAAGCTGAAATTACTATTCATGTAGCTGAAGGATTTCCTGAAGAGTTCAGACTTGGCCAATTTGTTGTTAAATCTGGTCTTCAAATTGATTTTTTTTTTTTTTTAATTGAATCCCATTTCAAACCTCTGTTCTTACTTATTCCTGATCAGATTTCATGTTTTGTCTCCAGAGAAAGACGCTACCAGCAGCACAGAGCTGTTACACATGAACCCAGTCATTCCCAGTGTTCCCAGCACTTATTAGCCAAATTCCCATCCACATGTCACAGCTTGTTTGCTGCCGTGTCCATCAGTCTGTCTTTGTGTGTGTGTGTGTGTGTGTGTGTGAGTCACTGATTGGTGACCCCTAAACCAATCTGTAAGCAGATTGAAGCTGTCTGATGAACGTCTGGTCTCCCTGATGGATCACCACAAGGCATTTCCTTCACCATCGGGTCCCACCTCTTCTGTTGGAAGTGACATTTATTGTCCGTTACGGCCACTAAGTTAAAGATAATGCATTTGAAACGCACCGTCTCACAATCATTCACTTAAAACAGCATCACAGCGTATTTCCATATTGTTCAGTGAAGGTAACAACCATTCATCATCATGAATGTTTGTGTGTTGTTGTTGTTGTTTACTTCAGGCACAGGGGCATCTTGTATCTACCCCCTGCTGGGCGCCACAATGAATGGCTGGTACTTTCTCGCCACAGAGGTGGATGACATCTGCTTTGACTATGCTACGAAAAACGTGGAGCAGAACAACCTGTCTGACCTCATTAAAGGTGAGTTTGGTCCAGTCATGAACCTCATGAAACTAGTAGCGCTACGTTGAAACTGCCGTCTGCGAGTCTTTTGTTTGTTTGTCATCTCACCTCCTGCGCATTAATGGCCCGACACACTGTGAGATAACAACAATCCTGCAGGTTTATTTCATGTCACACTGTGTGAGACTGCTCTCAATCTGTGTCTTTGTGACTTAACTAGATCTGAAACAATTAGTTGATTAATTGACAAGCTGACTGAAAAACAATAAGCAACTATTTAAACAATGGTTTAATTGTTTTTTAAGCAAAAATACACTGGTTCACAGCTTCTAAATAGTGAGAATTTGCTGCTTTTCTTGGTCTCATATGATAGTTAACTGAATATTTTGGTGTTTTAGACAAAACAGGCAATTCAATATCAAATTGTGACGGGCATTTTTTAGAGTTTTCTGATGTTTTTATAGACCAAACGATAAGCAATTTCTAGAGAAAATAATTTGCACGTTAATCAATAATGAAAATAACCTTTAGTTGCAGCTTGACTGAACACTGTCAGTTTTGAAGGATGTCCGACTGGTTTTAAATTGTGGTGCGAAAATGTAAATGTAAAAAAATACTCAACCAGTGAAATGTCACCCACTCCATCATCCATCTGTGCTGCTGTCATGTTTTAAAAGGCAGAAAAACAAAAAAACAAAACATGGTCGCTTACAGTGTCGCATTGGTTCAGTGCTCTCTGCATAATTTCATGCCATATTCTGATTGGTTAGTTTGTAGATGTAGGTCGTAGTTGTGGTCACATTGTGAGAATGTGGTCCTGGATATTTGGTTCAGTAAAGCGCTGAGTAGTCTGTATGTGGACGTGTCTCACTGTGTGATCCAGTACAATCGTTTTTGACTGACAACCAAAGATTTCCCCACATTTCTCTCACAATTGTCAACTTTCATCTGGGACAACCTAAAGTCGCCCAGTCTATAGAGGCGCTTTAGCTTTTGTTTTGTTTTTTCCCCCAAAAGCTGCCAATGTTTACCTAAAACACAAACTTAAAATCCTCGTCTCTTGTCTCATTCCAGTTGTCAAAGTTCCCCAGAAGACTTTACTGATGGACGCCTTGAAAGAAGAGACAGAGATCGTGTACGACTTCTGCATGTGCAACCCTCCTTTTTTTGCCAACCAGCTAGAGGCTAAGGTCAGTATTCTCCTGCCTTTTTAATATTTTAAACGTTTCACCGGTGTCCTAGTTGAATGTTGAACATTTAAAATCAAACGCACAGAATTCTGTGACTCATTGAGACTGAACACAACAATATGAAACAGTATTTGTTTACGCGATAGTAACAGGCCTCTAATAGGATTTTGTCTTAATCTCTGTCTGCCTTGTTGCTCTCTGCAGGGAGTAAACTCCAGGAACTCACGGAGACCTCCTCCCAGTTCAGTGAACACAGGCGGGGTGACGGAGATCATGGCGGAGGGTGGTGAACTGGAGTTTGTCAAGAGGATCATTCATGACAGCCTGCAGCTCAAGAAGCGCTTGCGGTGAGGAATAAAACTTGACCTGCACCTGCAAAATTAGGTTGTTTTTTTTTGAGTGTGTAAAACCAAACCCACCTAAAGCATTTGAGGAATTTATCAAATTACTTGGCTACATATTTATACGCAAGAGCGGGCGGTTTTGTTCTTTTTGAGAGGCTTGGATGAGAGCACCCTTGAAGCGGTGACACCAAGGGGTGAAACGGGCAGATGGGTTGCTGCACATTGATGGAGCTGTCACCCACAGTCGGTTTAATGATTTTGGCACACAATCACCCTGTGCTGTATGTGGAAGCACCACAGGGAGCAGCTGTGTTTGGGTGGGCGGGGGGTATCTCCAGCGGACGTCACTTCACCCTCCCCTGTTACCAGGGCTGTCACCGGGGCAGCAGAGTGAGACTCGGATAGAGGGAGCTGCAGAGTGGTGCTATTAAAACTAATTAGACATGCC
Organism: Thunnus maccoyii; assembly: GCF_910596095.1. NCBI lineage: Eukaryota > Metazoa > Chordata > Actinopteri > Scombriformes > Scombridae > Thunnus > Thunnus maccoyii. The sequence goes on from NC_056538.1 coordinate 17,500,819, forward strand.
ACACCTGCTTGGCCTCCTACAGGGAGTTCAGTGTGTGTGTGTGTGTGTGTGTGTTTGCATAATGCTTCAGTGGAAAGACGAGCAGCCCTGAGAGGGTCTGATGTTAACACTGGCCTGCTCTCCTGTACAGAGGAGAGAAAGCAAGAACGAACCCGGTCTTCGTTTACAGGTTTGGCGTTCAGGCCGAGCCAACCGGAGCCGACTGTCACTCCCAAAAGCATGCTGGGACACCAGAGCCACCAGGTGTCCATGGAAACACTGCCAGCTTGGTCCTTTGAGACACGCCCCCGCCCACCCTGCTCCTCTTTCCCTTTTTTTTCCCCACTGAAGTGTAATTACTGTCGGATAAGGGCGAGCCACCTTGGCTCTGAATAAAGCGCACACCCAAATACCCAAAACCAGTTAGACTGAGGTAATGCTCCCTATTTATCACGCCATTGATATGAAAATTGCCACCTCTGGTAATAAGATTGTAATGATGTGAAAAAAGGAGCATGAATATGATCCTGATCTTAATGCAGCTGCACACTTTAATATGTTTGAAGAAGCTGCTGGTGGAGGAGGGAAGCCGAGCCATTTTGGGTTTTCCTCCCCACTGTGTCGAAAAGTGGGAAACATCTGTGAATATTAGAGCTGCTCAATATTTCATTGTGTCGACTGAAGCTGACATGTTGCCCCCCCACAACCCTTCACCCCTCTGGGCATTTTTCCAAGTCGCCATCTTCGTACCTCGCTAACTTGATTACATTTCAGTGCCCTTCCTTACCGTCTACAGTTTTGAAGATTGTATTTTGGGGTAGTCGGGTGTGACTGTAGCTTTATACCTGGCTACATTTATGGATATGGCTGCTGTATGTACAGAGATGTAGGTTTGGTTTCAGAAGTGGAGGAATGCTGTTTCCTGCATTTATATACATTTTAATCCATCTAGCAAAACTTGGTTATTGTGCTTTCTCTTAAAGTATAATAAAAAAACAGAAATGCTATGTTAATTGTTGTGTTATTGAAGTTTAAATCAAATCCCGTTTTTGTTACTACTGTATTTATGGTTGGCATATTTAATTTAATATATTTACATTCAGTAATTATCTATTTATTTAAAAGTTTTTAGTAGTGGCATAGTTAACCGTTCCTGCGCTGGAGATTCACAGGAAACGATCCAGCGTTTCTGTTTTTCTATTTTTATCTCATTGATATCAGCCTCACTGTTTACCGTTCACTCTCCTAGCATTATACCATTATATCAGAGCTGTATTAAGTTTCTGTGAATGCAAACCAAACATTTCCTATTGCTGCTCACATTAAAAGCATTCAACTACAGAGAGAAGACTCACTGGGAAAAAAAGAACAAAACATGCTCAATTTTTAGAATTTTTCATCAGTGGATCATTTTCATTTTTGAAAGGCAGTAATGAAACAAGCAGCCGCAGTGAGCTGTGAGATGAAGAGCTGCAGCAAAGTAACCAACCTTTCTGTGTCCTGCTGTTGTGTGGAAATCAAATTATTGACTGACTTCTTATTTAGAACAATGTGAGTTTGTTTTGAAAGCACCTTTTTCAGCCCTGAGTAAGATGCAGCCTCTATGTTGCCTGCTAGGCAAAACTTTGGGCAAAAAAGCTTGTTGCTGTGGTCACACAGCTGAAGGTGACTCAGATGAGCAAATTCACATTTTAACCAACTCAGAGCTTCTCTCATCTCAATTTTGGCAGCTGGACGGTCAGAAGACTGTTAAGAGAGATTTAAGTGAGTAAATCAAACTGACCTGTGATCAGAAAAAAGTACACCTGATGATTAATTTAACATATAATCTAATGAACTCTGAACAGACAACTTATATAAAAATGAGAGTTTTCCCTCCAGACTGAGTCCCTGATGTGTTTATCTTTCCTCCGTTTTCCCGACTGGACGCTTCCTGCTTATTGATCAGGGCCAACCTCATCTCTTTATTGCACAGCAGAGATTATTGATCAAGCCTCCACCACAGGACAACTTCAAACCAGCTTTTTCTCTGCTGTGGACTGTACACACCCAGATATTTTTTTGAATTTTTTTGGTTTTATTTAGTATTGGTGTTGCTCCCGCAAGCCCGCCTCAGGCTCATTTGATCTCCGCTTGCTAGTTCACGCCCGGGCCGCCAGCCACTCACACAGTCACACACAGCTGGTTAATGTGCATCCTTCTTTCTGCAGGTGGTACAGCTGCATGTTGGGGAAGAAATGCAGCCTGACACCTTTAAAAGAGGAGCTGAGGAAGCAAGGGGTGAGTAGACCATCAAGACTCTGAACAAAGGCGAACACACAAATACGTCCGCTGTGATCAAGAAGTATCACAAAGCAGCCCCCAGTTTTTGATCTCAGCTTGCTCATGCAGGAACACGCCCCTTTCTGCAGGGTTTGGTAATGGCTTGTTAAAACAATCTGAGCCTCCCATCTCAAACCAGCTCTTGATATTAGAAGAGGGCGTCGCTGTCAGCGGAGCCATAACGGATCAGCTCTTTCTAATATGCCAGCCAAGCAGTGTCACGAACGAGCCATGAATGAGCTGATTTCTGTCAGCGGTGCATGACTGAATCACACGGCACTGTGTAGCTAACATCCATTAGCGTCATTAGCTTAACTAATAGCCCAGCACATGACTCCTGACTGCTGCAGGCCTCTGGTCCTGTGCCTGTCACCTCCCTCACATGCTTAAAAAAATATAAATAAATAAATGAAGAGACTCTGCTCCCCTGATTCCCCCTCCTGCACCTGGTGCCCCTCAAAGCTCCTCCAGAGGTTTTAGGATGCTGTCGCTGCTCATCAGCATGAGTGCAGCCTTGGCTAACATCCAGGGAGAAAGTGTGTAAAAAGAAACCTGGCCTAGTTAATATGCTAATGCTTTTTTTTTTCTCCAGTGTCTCCTCATCTCTCTGTTTTTTTTTAATTTAGCAAATGTGAATGTTTGTTACTCCTAACAAGCCATTTGACCTCTGACCCTTTATCTTAGTTCCTATTTACTGAAGCAGTCCTGAGAGACCGTTAAAGTGCTCTGTTTGCACGAGGGGTTTTCACACCATACGTGTGTATTTTTCACATCGTAGATCCCTTCTCTTCTTTTCTCACCCACGATAAGAGATGCAGAGCTCACTGAGGGTCACAGAGGGAGTCATTTTTATATCAGATATGTCACCAAATCTGCAGACTGAGCACATCTAGTTTGCGTTGCATCACATAGTCAAACTGAGCGCTACCAGGATGAAGCTTCAGAGTAAATTCTTGGTCTGATGAAAACAATTTGGTTATGTAGAGCTGTTTTACATATTATCACACATGCTGTTCATATTATATCTTGAAACTCTGCCTCACTCACACCAGCTGTTTAGTTCAGTGGCTGCAGCTGCTAAACTTAACTCATGGAGAATAGTTCTATGTTGTTTTTATCAACATGTTGTTTTATTTTATGGGAATTTATTTCCTAGATTTTATAACCAGCATTGGCAGGTTAGGACAGGAGCACCGAAATTCGAATTTTTTTTAAAATAGATGAACAAATTGAACCTTGAGATGCAGTTAAGCCTGTTTCTTCCAGCAGATATTATTAAATTACAAGCTAAACTGAAGCAAATTTGCCTCAGGGAGCTTAACAATCTATACAGAAATACAACATCCTCTATCCTTAGACTCTCGATTTGAATAAGAAAGAAACTCCCTAAAACAAACTTTAATGGGGGGGAAATGGAAGAAACCTCAGGAGGAGCAACAGAGGAAGGGATTTGTCTTCCAGGACAGACAGACATGCTTCAGATGTACAGAGTAAACCAAGATATATACAACATGAATAAACAGGATGACATAATTATAGATAAATCGACTGTTTTTTTCTTCTCAGGTGCCCAAAGTGACCCACACAGAGTTCTACCAGGGACGCACCATGCGGTGGGCACTGGCCTGGAGTTTCTATGATGATGTTATCGTTCCGGTAAGTCCTTCAGTCCTATGACCACCTTTAGTCTCAGTGGATCGTTTTGTGGTCATCTGCCATCATCTGTTTCATCACCACCTGCTGGTGGATGTTTCCAAAACCCCAAATCCCCCCTCCTCAATAATGCACCGCCTCAGTCCTGCTCCACCCCCCCCCTCCCTACAGCCCCATTCCATTAGATGCACTTATTCCTCCCTCTGGGGAAACATCTATGTGATTTTTAACATGTTGTAGCCAGGCAACAGTTGCCAGGGCAGGAATGTGCACATACACAGCACCATTGTTTTGTCTGGACAGTGAGAGTGTTGGAGATATACAAAGCAGAGAGAGTGAAAAAGCCAAAACAATAGATAGATGGATGGATAGAGTAGTTCATTAATCCAGAAAGGGAAGTGAAAGGGTATTAAAGGGTAAATTAAAGGCATCACAGAGAGAACGAGGAGTGATGTTGCAGCGAAACAGAAAACAAACAAAGGAAGGTGGGAGGCGGTCAGCAGATGTAAGAGCGGCTCTGTGACGAAGACTGTGATGTTTGTGTTTTTGTTGAACGCTGTTTTGGCATTTTCAGCATAAAAGCAGTTGAGCAGAAAGATTGGCCTACATTTTTTCCTGCAACCCTCTTCCTCCTCCTACTCCACTATCACGCAGATCCACCATCATATACACTCGGGAGCTGCTCGGCATTACCAGGCAGACCCCTTGAAGACTTGTGTTTGCTGTGTGTGTGGTTACATGACAGAAGTATCTTTGCATGGTTGACTTGCTAATTCTGCCCGCGTGCGAGTGTTCCTATAGACGTCTGGTATGTATGTATGTGAATGGGGGAGCTCATTAATGTTACATATAGACTTTAACATATGTGGCATGCATGCATCTGTGACCTACTTCACCCCCTTATAACCAGGTCAGCCTCCATACTGCTGTGACTACAACCACATAGTCTTTCTCTTCTCTTTCTCCATCTGCTTCTGTTCTTCTTGCGGTTTGTTTAACCAGACAGGTGACAAATATTTCTCTTTGGAGACATTTTTGGGTGTTTTCAGACCTCCATTTTTAGTCTGGTTCAATCAGTTTCTGGTTTGTTTTCCACCTTGGTGTGATTTGTTTGGGCAGGTCTGAACACAGTAATTGTACTCAGGTGTGGACCAGAACAACTGTACCGAGAACCTTCAGAGGATGTGGTTTGAGAATGTGAGTCGGGTCCCATACAAACTCTGGAGCAGTTTGTTTGCAGTGGGACCTTTGACCCAGGTGTACTCTTGAGTTTGAGCAATACGGCTCCTGTAGCCAGGTGTGCTTTAAATACTGGGATGTGAAAGTTAGTAGCAACTATCCAGAGAGTTAGTTAATCCGAGGTCCGACCTGGACTAGCACAATGAAGAATGTTGTATTTTCCCAGAGGACCTTCTTCAGCATCTTCTTCCTGTGTTTATGTTCTTGCTTCCACCCATCTGACCAATAAGTGTAGTGAACCTTCTCACGTGGCTTGTTGTGATGCATTTTTTCACTTGAATTTCTTTCTGTGTGAAAAGAAACCAAACCAAGTGGAAAACTCATCTGCGGATTCAGACAAAAGCAAACGAACTATAGGTTTGAAAAGTGAAATGCTACTCAAGCTACAACAATTACATCAAAATGTCTGGAGTCATATGGTCGACTTAAATCTCACCCAGGAAGTAGAACAGACAAATAGTTGCCCCTGGGTGCTCAGACATGCCTATACGTTCAAATATACGCTATTCTTTATTTAAACAACTAAGGTACTTTTTGTGCATCCACCTTTCACTAAAAAGAGTTTAAGGAAAAATCAATAAATTTCCTGAAAACTTGTTTGGTACGGCATATCCGATTATGTATTTTACACTTGCAGTAAGAAGTCACACACAGACTTAAGTTCAGTGCAACTCTAGAAAGAAAACATGAGCGTGATTGGCCTCCACGTCCTCTCAGAGCCTCCAACGTGGTTGTTGAGTGGTTCGCTGTCTACTTTTGATCGGAGGTGTTAGTATGAGGAACATCAACAGTGTGTTTTACTTTTTGAAGGGGTAATATAAGCTTTTAGGGTCTTTTTTTTTTTTTACAATGGCTCAACCTTACCAGGAAAGAAGAATGCAGAGGATGTAGTGGAGTTGAGAAACACAAGATGCAGATAAAGAAAACTTACAAATACAGACAAAAGGATGAAGACTTTCCAGGCTTTATCCGAGCCTCGAGGTATGTTGCTGTGGATCATACAGGCCGCTGGCAGGAGGGGGTTCAGGAAGGTCAAGAGTTCAGGGTCCATGTAGAGGAGGTTTGGGACTTCGCAAAAAGGAAAATGGGGGCTGGGAGGAGGGAGATGATCAGAGTACGATTTACAATGTTTGCCTGAAGGTGAAATCAACATTTTGTTTCTCTATTTTGTGTGCGTGTGTGTATCTGTGTGTGCACTCAGGAGGTCAAGATGGATGATTGAATGACATTATATCTGGAGAGAACGGCTCTTGTTGGACTCAAAGGCTTTTACCATGCCTCGTTTTCAAAATTGGGCCAGGCTCTTATTGTGAGGTTGTCATTCACCCATGACTCGTGTGTGTGTGTGTGTGTGTGTGTGTGTGTGTGTGAGAGTGTGTGAGAGAGAGAGAGAGAGAGAGAGAGAGAGAGAGAGAGAGAGAGAGAGAGAGAGAGAGAGAGAGAGAGAGAGAGAGAGAGAGAGAGAGAGAGAGAGAGAGAGAGAGAGAGAGAGAGAGAGAGAGAGAGAGAGAGAGAGAGAGAGAGAGAGAGAAAGCGAGAGAGAGCATGAGGTGAGAGTGGGTAAGTGGGATTAATAATGGAGTGAAAGAGCAGCAGAGTCAGAAGAGGATGTGATTCAGTGAAGAGGTGTGTATGCAACTGTACACATGTAGGTTTCATGCCCTTTGTGAATCAATGTGTGTGTGTGTGTGTGTGTGTGTGTGTGTGTGTGTGTGTGTGTGTGAATGTGTCAGCGCAAGAATCTATGTCAAGGATGCTTCATGAACAGGTTCTGTTTGATGGATTTCTATTGATTTCCTTCCTCAGTACAATGAGCTGGGGGGCTTTCAGAGCGTGTAGACAGAGGGGGGAGAAACGTCTGTGAGAAACAATGAGAAATAAAAAAAGAAGCTCTAACAAGCAGCCAAACAAGGCAGCGTCCATCATCAACCCATTAATTAAATATGTCCATCTCTTGTAAACATGCATCTACAAGGACGATCATTTCAACTAAAAATCAATACATGATCAAAAAAGCTTTTAGTGAGAGTGAACATGACGAAGCAAACACAGGAAAGATGTGTTCATTTATTTATTAAACTTTTATTTCAGGTTGGTCTTTTACTTCTCTGGTGTATTAAAAAAGGAGATAGCAAATATATATATTAGAAATTGCTGAATTACAGGCTATAATAAAAGTCTTCATTTGCACTAAAGTTAAAGAGTAATCAAAACTTGAGTCTCAGATCAGTAGCGGAGTGTGAAGGTCACAGTCTGCTCCTTCGCTCTGCTGTTTGTAGGTCAGTCGGCCATGCTGTCTGCTCCTCACAGTACTGCTGCAGACCCCCGCTGTCCCCCCCCCCCCCACTCTCACTCAGCCTGCAGTGACTTGCGGAGTGCAGCTTGACATATTGGCTGCAGCGGACGCGTAGGGGACGATCACTGCACAGCGTCTGTCGTATGGAGACACGGTTGGGTAATGACCTCCACCGCCATTACAGCAAGGCATTAGAGGGGATTAGAAATAAGGAACGGTCGTTGTTGTAATTCACTGCAGGTTCAGGTGGAGCTTGTGTGGTTTGAGCTCCCTCTTGTGGTTTGTAACGACCCTTCATCCTCTGTTGGTTTGTCCTCTCTCTAACCAGGTACTGATCTGATGCCACTAATGCTTTTAATTTTTCTCTGAGCAACAGACAGTTAACTTTCATTATCACAGAAAAAGTAGTGACATTCATCACATTTTCACTTCAAGAAATTAAGAGAAAAAATTGTTTTCTTTTATTTGTGTCACACTGAAACCCTCTTGCTGTCACATGTAAGATTCAGGAATATTCCCTCATTCATCTGATCTATTTTATTACATGCTTAAGTTTGTTTTATTATTATTACAAAATATTAAGTGACAGGGGAATTATATATTGTTGACAGTAAATGTTAAAGGATTCAAAAGGAGAAAAAACACTTAAACACAGAATTTGAAAGAGGAAATAATTTTTAGCAGTAAAGTTATAAACAGCTGACAATTCACAGAAAGAGTTTTAGTTTACACATTATGACTGATTTATAAATAGTTGATGCATATGATACTGGCAGACATGATCTCAGTGTGGTTGACTAAATTTAAAAAGGAGGTATTCTGGCCTCCAGGCGTTTATATTCTGTAACGTGGTGTCTGGTGCCCTCTGCAGCAGTTTAATAGTACAGCCTTTTGGGACAACTTCCTTTGTAGACAGGAAGTAGTAAAAGAAAGCACATATAGTCTACAGGAAGTTGGATTTCAGCCCAAGCAGAGCACAGAGTCAATCTGCTGCCATCCTGTTGTTGGGCCATAGAAAGCTTTGCCTGTAAGTTGGAATCTATCAATAAGCAGCTCAACAACATGAATTAATGACACTTTTGTTGAAAGTTGTACTGTAAAAGTAACATTTGAAGGTATTGTTTCTATGCTAGCATTTAACTCAGCTATGTTGGTTCCTGCAGTGATTAGCTATTGATTTTTTTTTTAGCATTTAGCCTTCATCCTTGCTAGTGCTGTGCTGATGTAGCTGTTTCAATTAGCATTCATTCGGTTTTGAGCCTTTTATTGATTATCATTACATAAGATTTAGAGAGCTGACATGCTTGTGCACTTACTTACCTCTGTTTAGCAAACATTACAGTAATTTTACTGTATTCTGTCCTTTCAGTTTCGCTCCATTTTAACATCATCATGCACTTTGAGTCTGCATTAAATATTTGGAGCTTGAAGGCTACGTCCTGACTCTTATGTCTTTTGTGAATGGAGTTTGGGTAGCAGTCTAATTGTGGGTGCTGCACCTTGAGGAGGACAGTATAGTGAAAAGGCAATAGACCCGAGGGTGCTGCAACTGCTACAGCAACAGATCAAGTACTGAGACGGCATGATGGAAGGGTGCAAGGATGACAACGTATCAGTATCCAGCCTGAAGACTGGCTGTTCATCTGCATCATTGGCAGGTGCTGCGGCAAGAGCCCGGGCCCGGGCAGAAGCAGCACGGGCACGTGCATCATTTGCTGAGAAGGAGACAAGACTAAGAATTGAAAAAGCAGAGATTGAAGCAAAGTTGCTGTTGGAGAAGGCCAAATTGGATGCAGAGTTGGCTGCACTGAATCTGCAGAGAGAAGCAGTTGCTGCGGTCGTGCAGGCTGAGGCCTTAGAAGCAGCGTTAGACGTGGATAGTGGAGCGCCCAGTGCCAGTGTAAGCAAATTGCTGTTGGAAAAGGACATTACTGAGCATACCAGTAACTACATCGAAGCGCAGTCGAAACTGCACAACCACACAGTGGATACACCACATCAGACAGTATGTACACCCCCATCACTGTATGCTTTTACTACTATCAATATGAAACCCAAGTTTAGGTTCCGATACCAAAACAATAGGCATAGGTGATAATAATAAAAAAAACTTTATTTATATAGCACATTTCATACGGGGGTGTAGCTCAAAGTGCTTTACAATAAAGTGAAGAAACAAGAGAATAAATAAAAAGGCAAATTAAAACAAGTGCAAATACTGCGTTATAAAACCAAGCAATCAAATGAATAACAAACAGGCAGCAAATAGCAAGAACAGGTGTGCGAAGAAGAAAATAATGTGTGAAAGATAGAAATAAAACTATGGAAGGCATAAGAACAATAAAATGTGTAAAAGATAAGAATAGAACAGAATAGAGAATAACTAGGATGCAGCTTTTTGCTTTAACCATCGCTCTTCTCTGCCCCCTGCTGGCTCTGCCGTCTGGACTCAGTATTTTTGGACTCAAGTCATTTCCAGCCTCTGAGGCAGACGTCTAAAAATGTAGACCTCCAACAAAATACTGACTATGGTGTCTGAGTTTCTCAGCCTGCTGAGTTGACTCAAGTCACCGTGTCCCAACACGAAACATAAAAACACAGAGGACAGTAGACACAACACAGCAGACAGATAAAAGAAAGCTGTGGACTTAACGTTGTGGTGCCATATTTTACCTGAAGTACAAGATTAGTGAAGTGGGAAAAGTACACAAAATATAAACCTTCAGTCAGTTAAGAACAATGAAAAACGAGTGGAAATATTTTCAAGTTATGGGTGCAGGATTCCACTGATATCTAATCTTCAGAATGTAATACTGTGGGTGCTTTTTATCGACTGAAAGTCCCCTCTATTGTAATGTTTATACTATCTAACTTATCTGGAATGTAAATGTTAATGCATATTTCAAATTGTCATATTCTTATTGAAAAAAACATGTTGACTTGTGCACCACAGGTATCTGCGGCATTGATGATTTCACCCACACACCTGTTTAGTCCGTCTGGCCCTCTCCTACTCCGTTTCTCTTAAAATATCTTTTGAAATAGTTTAACTTTTTATCATTTTGTGTTTAGATTTACATGTTCAGACTAATCTGTTGCACAGATTTTAGTTAATTCTCTCCTTAATTTGGTTTCTCTCTCTTTTGTCTCAGTCTCCTCCCAGTAAGAAGCGTAAACTGGAGAAAGCACGGAAACCTCTGTCGTTCACACTTCCACAAGCTGGGCTGAAGGAGCTCCAGGCTAAGGCCTCTGCTATCGGCAGCTCTGCCCGAGCCCCTGTGGACAGCATCGCTGCTCTGCTGGAGAAGACTCTCACTGACCTGCGGGTAAGCTTTAGAGCTTCACAACTATAGTTAAAAAAAACCTATAACCTAAATGGGGTTAACACCAGTGTGTAAGATTTAGTGGCATCTAGCAGAACAGACTAAGCAGAAATTGAATATAATATTCATAAGTATGTTTTAATTGTGTATAATCACCTGAAAATAAGAATCATGTTTTCATTACGTTAGAATGAGCCCTTTATATCTACAAAGGGAGTGGGTCCTCTTCCATGGAGGCCGCCATGTTGCAGTACAGTAGCCCTGAACGGACAAACCACACACTGGCTCTAGAGAGGGCCTTTTGCATTTTTCGCAGCCACCATAGGTTCTCCTACAGGCTTAGAAGGGGAGGTGCATTCATTCTCACCGCTCGATGCCACTAAATCCTACACACTGGTCCTGTAATGCTGCTAAAGTGGTTGATTTGTGAATGTACTGATGCTTGAATATTCTCTCTGCAAGGCAGTCTAACTTTTGAAAGACTAAGTTAATTACTTCTCTTACGGATGAAAAGTTAAATTCATAAACATTAAAACAAACACATCCTTGCTTCATTCAGTACACTCGGGGGTTTTGCTGCTACACCCTTACTTGGTCTGGTATGACCAGTAGCTTATGGAGGCTAATGTTAGCAAACTTTGAATAGATATTGTTGTATAACAGATATCACTGAGTCAGTTTGCATACTTCATAACCCTTCTCAAACTTATGCTACTGTTATGCTACACTTCTGCATTTTTCATTACTCTGTATTTGCTACTTATAGTCAAAAGTTGCTGCTGTTCAGTGGAAGTTACATAAAGTAGATTTTAAGGAATAGTTTGGGAAATATGCTTGTTGGTTTTCTTCAACGCAGTTACATGAGAAGATTTTCTCTCATATATGTCCAGTAAATAGATGGTTGGCTTAGATTGGTACGAAAACAGTGGGAAACAGCTAGTATAACTTTGTCCAAAGATCCTCTAAACTCACTAATTAATGTTATATCTCGTTTGTTTAATCCATACAAGGAAACAGAGGAAAAACTACAAGATGTGGTATTAGGTGGTTGGCTGTGTGCCAGACTATTTCTTGGGCTGCAGTGACTTCCTCAAGGCTCTGCTGGTTGCCTGGCAACCTCCAAATGACAACAAGAATCCAATTAAGTCAGTTCCTGGAGTCTTGTCGTAACTTGGGTCACTTCAGTGTTCACATTTGGTGCTAAAATGCGTCCTGGATTAACCAGTCACCAGCAGACGACTCTAATCTGGGGTGCAAGTGAACCAAAAAAGCGATGAGGGTGCATTTTGTTTTCCACACATGGGGAAAACCTTTCTGTGTTTCATTTTGTATGAATGCCAATGAACCTCGGTCACACTTTAATTCAGTAAGAGTGAGCGATTGGTTTGGTGCGTCACACACCTCCAGTCACCCAAGTAACGAACTGTTTCTCTTTTGTGTGGCTCTGCAGGTGCTGCACAAACATGTCCCCTGCAGAAAGCAGGAGCAGAGCCTCTTTCTGACGGCTGTGGAGAACACATGGATCCATGGGCGGCAGAAACGACGCGAACAAAAGCGTCAATTACGAGAGCTGCCCAGAGCACCTCACTGTGCTGCGACCAGCTCTCAAACCACTGAGGCCACAGCTGTTCCCACTACAAACCCATCCTCTCAAAACCAGCCGTCCCCCACAGAAAACACCCAGGACGATAACACTCAGGACAAAACTGCAGAGGAGAGCAATGGGGCCTCTTCAAATGAGACAAGTGTAGAACTAATGCACAACGCAAGTGGAGAACAAAAAGAGGAAATTGTAACAGGTAAAGACACAGAGTCTTCTGCCTGCACAGAAGCACCAGCCGCAGCAAGTGAACCACCCTTAAAGCGACCCCTGAGCCCGAGTGCAGTTGAACACTTCCTGTTTAAGTGTCTGGTGAACGTGATGCTGGAGCAGAGTGATGTGGTGGTTGAGATGCACTGGGTAGAGGGTCAGAACAAAGACCTGATGAACCAACTGTGCACTTACCTGAAGAACACACTTTTAAAGTCTGTTGCAAAGTCCTAAATGGTTTAAAAAAAAAAAAAAAAAAAGACTCTTGGAAATAAAATTTTTAGAGATTATTTTCGAGTGCCTGTCTATTTGGAAGTTTCCTTTTGGGTAGTTTAAATGATTATACTTTACACAACTATAAACAACTTTTGAGAAGATAAACGGTTGAATCCACTGTGACTCCTGGCGGTTTATACCGTTAGGTAATCACAACTATGTGTTAACTGAGGTCATGTCTAATTTTCTTGTACTTGTCAGTGTACCTGTACATTTTTGTGCTCAAAAGTTGTCAACATTCGGAATAAATGTATGTTTTGTGTAACATGTTTATGCTTTATGGTGCATCTTTTATTCATAATCAAACATTTCATGTCTTAGAGGGTTTTTGAGGATGCAGTACCTTGAAATGGCCACAAGATGATGAAGATATGTGTTTTTATTAATGGGACTATTCCTGTCATGATCTGCTATAAATAAAATAATTTAATTTGTGCCTTATTAGATGTTGTGAATAGCTTTTACATGAGTTGATCCCAATGTGGTTTGAATTACACACCCTGTGTAATTCAGGATGTTCCTGGAGCCCCTCAGTCTTTCCTGTGCCTGGAGAACAGTCAGCATCGTGGCCGACTATTATTACTCTGTTGTAGCTGACATACTTCCTGACTTGAACTGAGTGAATAGCAGGAAGGGAGCCCTGAATATCCAGGGTCATGTGTATGCACATGCACGTCCATTGTGAGCGTGTGTTTGCACTCGTGCTACACGTCCCTTGGTTATGTGCGGACTTTGACTTCAGCCTCTGTGTGGGGGAAGTGGAGCAAAAGCAATGTTAAAACATGCCCTTTGTGTCCTATTATTAGGTCAGACTACTGATAATAATATGAACTTTATATCCTGTTTTATTTAAAAAAAAAAAAAAAAAAAAGCTTGTAACATATGATTACTAATTTCTGCTTTGAGACATTGCCTTGTTGCTACACATGAAGAGGAAGTTTCATCTGAGAGTAGACTCTGACCCTATAAATCAGTCTGGCTTTTCTCGGCCACTGCTGCAGTTGTGTGCTGATGTAATAAATCTAATTAACCCAACCAGAACTTAAGTAATGCAGCAATGAATCAATAAAATTGATTGCCAGAAAAGCTAATGAGCAACAATTCTGATGATTAATTGGTTAATCATTTGTCATTTTTGCTAGATAAATGACACAAATTTCTTGCCTTGTGAAGAATTGCTGCTTTTTCTGTTTTATATCATTGTAAATTAAACCATTTTTAAAACTAACATTCGCTCTGTGATGGCATTTGTTATAATCTTTTAACATTTTATAGAAGAAATGATAAATCCATTAATTTCTGGAGTTTTGCTGTCAGGTTACGTACTGCAGCATATGTCTACTTATCTATTCCCCCTTCAAATAAATCTGCTTGGTTGTGAACATCATATATTTCATAACAAATGAGTAGTAAAATAGCATTTACTGCCTTCATCTGCTGCCTTGTATGCTTGTAATTTTGGTTGTTCAGCCCTCTGGCACCATTTTTGGTCGTTGCCAGGGGTCATGAAAATGTAATGCAAACAGTGGAGAACACATTAGGTATGATATCCTCTTTTAGATTACATGCTTTCACACTACAGCCACTCCCACATCTCGTACTGCTTTAATTTGGTTTCTTTTTGAGCCTGTTTCCCTGTTTATGTATGCCATAAACTGTAGTCTGAGTGCTTGTCATTGCTGGTTTCCATGTGTGACAGCCGGCGCCATACCATGTTCTTGACGCTGATTGGTGGATGAACAATAACAGTTACATGAATGAGATGTAAATTTACCGCAGTCGCGACTACTTGAAAATTGCGGAAACAGAAGTCATGTGTCTCATAAAACGTCCCCACCTTCGTCAAGCATTGGGCAACGAGTGGGAGCATAATTTATAACACTTAATGCTTAATTTGTTTCACAGAAAACAGCCGTTAAAACACGAGATTTTAAAACAGGAGCGTGACATTTCATGAACAAGCCACAGTGACATAGCAGAAATTGAATAACTATCACACATTGTCAAATACTATGCTCGTTTCAAATATTTGTCGTACCAAATAAATAAATAAATTAAAAAACAATATAAAACCTATTCATTGTTGAAAGTTTTAACGTTGTTTCCTGGTTGAACTGGAGCGGTTGCTAAGCGACACGCGGTTAGCTACTAACGGTTGCTGGCAACATTACCCTAAAAAGTGAACCGCGGCGACGTAAATGTAGATGTTTTAACTCAGAGCTCCTGAGTGAAGGTTTATGACACAGTCGTTAACCCCATCCTGAGTATTTTTCCGTGTTTTGTAAACGTCTCCGTAATGGGAGGGAGTGTATCTGTCTGTGGGCGGTTACAAACGGTGCGTGATTCACAAACCGTATTTGTTCCTACTACTTTGAGCGCCATCTTGTTTGTAACTCTTCTACGTAAGTGGTAGAGTTTACTGAGGGGGTATCCGATTACCCTTTTTTCCCCCCCCAGCTTCCAGTCTGGGAACCTCTCCCTGTAACAGGCGCGTATCGCGTTTGCTTTTATCGCTTTTCTCTTAAAAAATAAGCCTCAGTCTTTCCAACTGGACAGAAATGAGCATCGAAACGCTCCTGGAAGCAGCCAAGTTTTTGGAATTGCAAGCCCAGCAACAACAGAAAGCACGTGGTAAGTTGGGCTTTTATTAGAAATATAGTTTGTTTTTTTTCCACTTGTAACTAGTTAATTATAATCGCATGGTAGTGTGCAGTTTTCACTAAATGTGTCTCTGGAAGATGTATTTTCTGAGTCACAGACAAACCCTGTTAGTCGTTGATTTATAAGCGCCATTCATGAACTAATTCCAGTATGCATACTGACGGTTTACTGCTTTTTGAATTACAATGATTACTAAACACTGAGAGGAATATGTTTCAATCGGTCAGTGACATTTTCTTGTTTTACTTTCATATTCGGTTTTGGTGTGTAGACGCGTTGCGCAATTGCGTCTTACGGTTGAATCGTAGCTATTAAACATAGATGGGAGGCTGCTGCAGTATCAGGAGTTTACTGCATTGAAAGCTGCTGCATAGACAAGAGCTGCTAATGTGCAGCCACAGCAGCACCACTGTACATTTATCAGATCCTTTCTGTTGCTCGCTATATTTATGTGTGACTGCACGCACTGATGCTTCACATTTAAAACAAAACCAAAACATGAGGGGGGGGGGGGGGGATAAAGGGCGGTGGCGCAGGGAATGCCAAGCTCGTTTTACATAATGACCTGACATCGTCCGCCGGGGATCAAGTGACTTCCCTCTGCACGCATCTGTGCTCCTCCATCATCCCTGCGGCCTAAAATATTTAGGCAGGTAGTAGTATTATAGTGTTTCACTAGTTGTTTGTCTACGCTGTTGTGAAAATAACAAACTCGCTGGCCTTTCAGACGCTCGTGGAGAGCTTTCAGTGTCTGTCGATGACGTGTAGCAGCCAGCCACGCCCCCCGTATGTTAGCAGGGGGAGAAGAGGGGGAGAGGAGGAGGATGAGGAGGAGGAGAGGAGGGTTCCGCCCCTTTCACCACGTGCGTGCTGGGCAACCCCTCCCCATAGATTGTTTATGAAGAAGATGAGTCACTACAGTGTGTAGTCTGCAGTAAACCGGCCCACACCTCACTTTGACAAACGTGATAGTTTAATTAATCAGAATGAGAATCATCTTTATATGTTTTTTTTATATGTTACAGTATACTTATACAAAAATAACATCAGAAATATACACAAGGAATGACTTAATACAGGCGAAACCATTCCTGTGGACTGTAAACAGGATACAAATAGTGCAAAGAGGTGAAGAGTGCTGAGATAAATATTAAATGGTAAAAAAGACGTTACTTTATATACATAAAGTAGGTGTTTATGTACTGTGTATACAGCCTGTTCAGATATATAGTAATGAGTGAAATGTATTGCATGTTTTATATTTTAAACTAATTATGTATTATAGTGTCACAGGGTTATTGCACAGTGCCTAAGTTAACTATTCATAAGTTCATAATTAAGACATGGTTTCTTTATTACTTTTCTGAAAACAACATTTGTAGTTCTTTGTATTAAGAAGACAAACAGATGCTGGAGCTTAGTGACTAAAAGGCAAAGCATTGTGTCCCAGTTCCTTACTATATACTTGTACACAGTATGTACTGCACTAATTGTCACGGTACAATGTTTTTGTAGTTAGCAAAACAAAAAAATCAACAGGAAGTAATATATGTGCCATTAGATGTCAATGAACCCTAACCCTGTGAACAAAAAAAAAGTTTTTCCAAAAACTTAAAAACATAACTAAGCATCTTTTTGTTTTCCCAGTTTTCTGCAGCTGTCTCACCACCATTCACAGTTAATGTTAATTTTTCACAGCTGAGAGTAGGTCCTATATGTTCCTATTTGAATAAAAGTCACCACGTGTCCAGTAAAGGAAAGCACAAGAGTACAATGTGCTTAAATATACCATGTTAACCAATTACAAGGGAGTGAAGCTGTAAATGCTGCATTTAGATCATTATATAGCTAAAAAAAAACCTAAACATTTTCAACCATCTTCAACATGTTTCAGTAAAGTATAATGTACAATCTCACCTTGTATATTATACTTAATTCTCTTTGTTGTGCTTTCCAAATAACAAATATATCATGAACACTGTGTCTCCACAGTTCTGTTTAAACAGTCAACTGGAAAATTTTCCATAATGTTTGTGTGAAAGCCAAAAAGCTGTTATTTTAGCAAACAGATGAACTCAGCACTGTTATATTGTAAATCTAAAAGGGGGATTTTCTTCCCCACCCGTCATCATGGTGGAGACGTTTACTGTATCGAGAACAGCCTCAGAGTGAGAGCTCCTACTCCTTCCTTCTCTCAGCTCCTCCCTCCTTGCTGCATAGGGAGAGCAGGGTCCTCCTCCCTCCTCCTTGCTACTGTAGAGCAGGTCACTGTGTGGAGGAAAGTAGGCCAGTGCTTTTTTATGTGCTGCTGCAGTTATATAATGTCTATAGAAAACCCTCTTGTTTTTTAAAAGTGTTTCATAGGTTTTTCTCTCAGCAAACACTCTCCTCAGTTAAATGTTTGTCGGCACCATAACACTAAATGATCAGTCTCATAACAGGCACTCACCCTCTTATGGAAGCTGGCTAGCAGAGTAACCAGGACTTCTTGTACTTTTTTTTTTTTTTTTTTTAACTTTGAACACAATATTGTTTTATGTAACATTACATATATACAGAGCAAACAGTGACATACTAGACTATTAAATCAGATACCATTAAAATGTTCTCTGGAGCTATTAAGAGCCGGAAATGTCTCATTCCTCTTTCACATGATTACTATACTGGTACAACATGTTCAGAAAGTTGCAACACTGTCCATACAAATATAAGAATATATTACTCTGCTTCACATAA
This sequence comes from Thunnus maccoyii, assembly GCF_910596095.1. Classification (NCBI taxonomy): domain Eukaryota; kingdom Metazoa; phylum Chordata; class Actinopteri; order Scombriformes; family Scombridae; genus Thunnus; species Thunnus maccoyii. Next base: position 17,519,114 of record NC_056538.1, read on the forward strand.
TACCTTATTTGAAGCTTTATATTGTTTTGCTTTAATAGTTGGAAAGAGCCTCAGTGAAAGGTTTGCTTGTGTGTCTGTTTGGAAAAACTAGGCTATAATGTTCTTGAACTTTGAACTCTTAAATGTTGCACAAATATCCCAAATACGCAGCCTACTTTCCATCTAAAATATTTAGTGGGTTATAGAAGCAGATGTGTGTCATAGTAGTGTTCCTCCCAGGCCACAATAATCAGACACTAACCAGACATTTATTTTTATTTTTTACTAACTCATAACATGCTTTAGGATACATTTGACAAAGGTAGTTTCCTGTACATGTCTTGGTGGTAAGAGTGTCCTCAGTGAGGTTTTGTTAGAAGAAGTGTTGAGCAGACTCGACTCCTACAACACAACGTGGTCAGTGGACTGTGACAGGGATTACATTACAGCAAAGATATACCTGAATTACAGCAACAACCCTCTTTTGTTGGAGCGTGCCTGAAGCTAGACAAGGCTTTTAAATGTAAAAATACACACACCTCCTCACCAGGAAATCAGGAAACCTGCTGTGTGATACCGATTTTATGTTACATGAGTTTTTGGCAGTGAAGTACGATGTTTTCTGTAGCTGCCATGTGTGGAGACACCTGTAGCTTTAAATCTCAAACACCTTGGCTTGTTACTGTGCTTTACTATAATAAGGACAATCAGGACTAATGTCACTGGGCAGGCAGTAGGAACTGGTTCGTGTGTGTGTTTTCTGAGACAGTTTGTCAACTATTTTTGTCAAGTGGTTGGTGTTTATGTTTTATGCTGGTGCAAAGTTTCATTGGGACAGTCACAACTGGAAATAGGCCTGTTTGTTTTCCTCTTGTGTACTCTCCTGAATATCTTAATAAAGATCACAGTTCTCTTATTGTTTCTATAGTTCCGTTATTTATACTAACTGAAGTGTGTATATGAGGAGACTTTTGCTGAGCTGCTGTTTTAATCTGCCTTGTTTCTTCCACAGAGGATGAACTAAAGGAAAAGCTGCGTCTGGAGCAGTTGGCAGAGCAAAGACGCTCTGATGTGAACTATAACTCCACAATCCACGTCAACAATGTTTCTAAAGCAGAGGAGCTCCGCACTGAGTGCCGCCCAGCCCCCATACCCCCCTCTCTGCCTCCCCCCTCCATGCCCATTACTGTCATTCCTATCCCTGTGGTCACCCCCAATCCTACAGGCTCCCCCGCTCTGCCTGTTGCTACGCTCTCTCCTCCAGCTGCTCCACCACTGGCCTCCCCAAGGAGGGACCCTCATTCTCCTCAGGAGCAAAGTGCGGCTGCTCTGCCACGTTCTCCACAACCCAAACCCGACCACCCAACCTCTGTACTGACCGTCAACCACAAGCAGCCGATACAGAACCACCACCATCATCCACAGTTCATCCCCCAAACTGGCAACACTAAACTACAGCCGCAGACACACCAGCAGCTCCTTCAGCGCTATCCTGGTTCCATCGTCTCGCCCCCCCAGCAACACGCCTTACTCCCCCAGTCAGGCCCTCTCCTCCAGCAGGCTCCCCTACAGAATGGCCCCATCAGCCGGGGGAGTCCTCCTGATGATGGACGCCAGCTAGACAAGAAACGACCAGGAGGGTAAGACTATCAACTGGTTTGGTTTATAGGTACATAATTGAAACAGGGCTGTGATTGAGTATAAATGTGATAATTGATTAATATGCTTTGTCAATCAATAAATAAGTCTATGAAAGGCTCATCAGAAGTCAAAAGCTGAAACATATTCTCAGAAGATTTTTCTAATATTGTTTAAAACGGGGAAGTAAGCAAATTTTAGCATTTTGAAGCTTTAACATTCGCCATTTCACCACTAAAACACTGATGATACACTCATTTTCAACTGTATATTGAGACCTACTTACTTTTAGGTAACTTTGCATGTTTGTTAATTAGTCGTTATGACTTGACAGCTGAGATAATCAATTCTACTTTGAATCAGGCATCAATGACAGAATAGTGTCAAAAGTTTATCTGCCAGCAGCAGAACAAGAGTACTCTTCTGTTTTTTGATGATTATTCTTGTCACACTGCCCTTTTGGACACCAAATTCTTAATGTGCTCTTGTCTGTGCTCCTACAGGGCAGGCACAAGAGAAGTGCATAACAAGCTTGAGAAAAACAGGTGGGTTCAACCTGTCTATCATAGGACCTTGAGCTTTTTGTCACTTGAGAATAATATTAGGTGTACCTTTCTTTTTTTGGAAATTGTTTTTGAAATTGGTTCTGTTTCATAAAGTAATGTTTAGTCTGACTGATGCCTTTGATTGTTTGTAGCAGTTGGTTAGTTTTAATGTTAAGCTTTATCTCTTTTCTTTTTTTTTTCTTTTTTTGGTCAGAAAGATCAATCAAAACCTGTGTTGTGTAATCATCTGTTCAGTCACAAATAGAAGTCAACATTTCCGAAAACAACTAAAGTGAAGCCAGGTCTGTCTGACCGTAGCGTTCCTGCTGCCTCAAGTCCCTTTTTTCTGTATCTTGTGTCTGTCAGACGAGCACACCTGAAGGAGTGCTTTGAAACGCTGAAAAAGAACATCCCTAACATTGACGAGAAGAAGACCTCCAATCTGAGCGTGCTGAGAAGTGCTCTGAGATACATTCAGGTAAGCTTTTGGTTTCTGCGGTTTGACCAGGTCTGACTGCTTTTAATGACCCTACAATATTCTACTTTAAGGCTTTTTTTTAGCTGGAGAACTGGTGGGTCAGTCCAGTATATCACTTTTTTTTACAGATCTTTTTAGCCATGATTTGGCTTAATGTCTGTATAAATTCAGACTCTATATGTTTCTAGTAATAAATTGTTTCCACGTGTGAACAACAGCAGTAATTACCAGCCTATAATCTGCAGCTTTTGTACTGCATTTGTCAGATATTTGTGAATATAAGGAGGCCTTTGTGTGTGTGTGTGTGTGTGTGTGTGTGTGTGTGTGTGTGTGTGTGTGTGTGTGTGTGTGTGTGTGTGTGTGTGTACCATATTTCCTCTAATAGTGGCCAGTAGTCATTTAAAAGCCGGGTCTCCGATGATATCTGGGGGTGTGGTCGACATAAACAAATTAAGGTGGACCCCAAAAACAGGCCGGGGAAAAATCAAGGGTGGATAAACTCCCGGTGCAAGTTATATAATGTGCATGCCAGTTAAATAGTAGTTTACCTGGATATAACTCCAGTTTTTTGAGTATGTGCGGAGCCCTCAAATGCAGTCTTCGTTTCCACCGCTTTAATTTAATAAATTCAACAATATACATGCTGTTTTCACTCAAAGCTCACGTCACAGAGAGGAGAGGAGGAGGAAGGAGATGCAATGTTGTTTAAATACGGGGATCTTGTCAATCTTCGAGAGTCCACTTGATTTTAGTCTTTTTCTTGCATTTGCTGCCCTCTTTATTTTTGTGTTTATATCCTTCTATACTGAGGAATCTCCAGCGCTTCTTCAGGTGTACAACATGTTTTGCGTTTAACGTGTGGAATGCGTGCCGTGCCCACAGATGACTCACCATGTGTTTGACCCCGGCACTGTGACGGCATCCTGGTTGTAAACAGCTGGTGCAAAGGTCCACAAGTGGCCTAGTTTAACTCTTTCAGACTATGACTGCGCTGTTGAATGTGTCATAATGTTTACTGTTAGTCTTTTTTTCCCCTTCTTTTCCTATACTGAGATCATTTAGGGTGGTGGTTTACATCTGAATTCACACTCGGACCCAAGTTGGCATCAAGTGTTAAAATTTAAGAAATAAGATTACTTAGATGTCCATATTCAAATGTTTCTGCTGTAATTATAGTCACATGATGCAGGAGCATATTATAAGTGTGCAAGTTAATAAAGCAGTTTTTATTTTATTTACATTTTACTAGCTGTGACTCAGATTTGATGTAAGCCACGTAATAATTAGATACTTGGTTAGTACACTATTTTTCAGAAAGAAGAAATGTCACTGATTGTATGCAATACTAAACAGTCTTGGTTTGCATGGTTATGAGCTTTTAAGGCCTTTATAAGAGAACCAACTCTGTAGCTGTTTGTATTCCTTTCTATTATATAAATGTGTTGCAAGTTTACTCATGTAAATTTTGAGGAGGACGGCGTGCTGCTGATTTGATGCTCTGAGTAGCAGCAGTCTGGTTATTCCTACTTGTGCGTGGATACTGAAGGAAACTAGGACAGCGTGGGTGCAGAGCTCGTCACCCAATCTCCCTCCCTCTGCTCCCTCCCTGTGTGATTAAGCAACATGGTATTCAGTGTGTTGTGTTCGACTGGCAGACTAACCTGCCTTTCTTTTCCTCCTATCAACAGCTGAGCTGCACTCAGGATATATTTAAAAGCAAATAGAGTGAAGGGAAAAAATTCACAACTGATACTGCTTTCTGCAAAAATGTCAACATCTTCACCATGTCTAGCTGGAAACAGTTAACTTATCTCATAAATTAAAACATATTTTAGTTAATTTGTGAGCTAAAAACATAACTTTCCATCAATTTCAGTGTAGTCTTTGCAGTAGCGGGTCATTTAGACTTCTGTATATGTATCAGGGAGCTATAATACAGTTCACCTATTGTAGGTCAGAATAGTTCAGCTGCTTTTTTTAAGCTTACTCGTGTGTCTCTTCGTCACAAGGTGGCTTCAGTGATTGGCCGGTCTGCTGTTGTTGTGTTTCAGAGGGGTGGGCTATAGGAAGTGAACTTTGGGTGATGGGAAGCCAAAAAGAAAAAAAAAAGATGGGGGGAAAAAAAGCACGTGTACACACTGTCATCTTGACATGGGTGGTACGGACGCGTGCTCTGCCTGCATACAGCTCTCTCCCTGAGCGCTGCCTCCTCCTCCTCCCTGCCCCTGTCCTTGTCTTCCTCTGGGCTGGCAGCAGAGAAGCACACAAAAACACTGAGCTCAAAAAAGGTTCGAATAAGAGGCTTTAGGCTCAGCATCACATTTCATCTGATTTATCTTTCCCGTTATCGCCATTGTTCCTTTAGAAATGAGTAAGAAATGAGTACAACAGTGCCTGGTTTTGATCTGTTTTCCATTGAAAGTCACTGACTTGGCAAGCAGCTGCATAGTTTTAAGTTCCACTTCCTCATTTCATCTCAAGTGCAAATGACTCAGCAACTATGAGCAATATCTTTCCATGCCTTATAAGCGAGGATATTCATTTGCTTTCCAGTTGCACCAGTGTTTTTACTTTGATACATGGGTTTATATTTTAAACTTATGACTGACAAATTTATGCCTTGCTCTTGTTCCTAAAGGCTTTCTTCTTGATCCTGTAGTGGCGCTGCGAAAGCCGAAGCTGTAAAATGAGCCCTGATGCACTAGAGCTCCTCCTCTCTACTCCCCCCCTCCCTCCCTCCCTCCCTCCATCCTGCCTCTCTGAGCTTTTAAGGCCACATGAGCAGCAAGCACATGGCTAGCCTGAGCATGTGACGTCACCCCCACCCCCCTCACCCCCCCCTTCCTGGGCCCCCGCCCAGCACTGCAACAGGCAGGACTCGCCGTACCACCAGGCTTAGCTGCCAGCAGCAGGGAGGGAACATGGAGCGGTAAACACAAGGCTTGATTTCCTCTCAAAGCTGACTGAACTTGTTAGTGCCTGTCCCCAAATGCCAGTCTGAAATATGTTGTGCCATCTGGTGGGGAAACTCAGGGTGGATATATGTTTTAATGTTTTAATATTTTAATATGGCCAGTTAATGGGATTCATTGTGCACATAACAGCTATTTTGTTTGAAGCCCTGTCTTAAAGGTGCAGTGTGTAGAATTTAGTGGCATCTAGTGGGATGGACTTGGCAGAAATGGACTATAATATTCATAACTATGTTTTAATTAGTGTATAATCACCTGAAATAAAGAATCGTGTTTTCATTACACTAGAATGAGCCCTTTATATCTACAGAAGAAGCAGGTCCTCTTCCATGGAGACTGCCATGTTGCACTGCCATGTTTCTACAGTAGCCCAGAAAGAACAAACCAAACACTGGCTCTAGAGAGGGCCTTTCACGTTTTCCACGAGTTTTGTGGCCACCGTAGGTTCTCCTACACGCTTGGGTGAGGGGAGGGGTATTCAGTTGGTTGCAATCTGCAACCTCACGACTAGATGCCACTAAATCTTATGCACTGGTTCTTTGAATATGAAAATGCAGCTGCGTTTTAGTCAGCTTTGAACATTAAAATAATCAAGTCTTCCTTGACGATATATTAGTGCAAGGTTATTTGGTTGTTGGCTTTGTCTTTGTGAAAGTCTCAGTGACACTGTGTGTTTGTTTATATGGTTCTGAGTTACATCAAATGTAAATGAATGTTACATTTGCTGTGATATATACATTGTACAGTATCTTACTCTGGGGAAATTATGATTTTCTGGGGATTTTTTATCAGCAGGGTTTTTCCTGCAGAGTTGTTTCATACAATAAGATCAACTGTGTGTCAGAGTACGACAACACAGCTAAATTAGGGACTTGATTTATTGTTTTTGTCAGTTATCTCAGAGCAGTCTCACAATATTCTTTGACTGTACAGCAGCCTGGTCTGGACCATCAGTCAGTCCTCAGCCAAGCTAAGGTAATTAGGCCAGCTTGCACATAAGCAATGGTTTGCAAAAGTAGGTATTTTTTCCACAGACAAGGCTTTAATTGTTGGAAGTCAGACACCACGTGAAGTTCTCTGTTCCAGCTTGAAGGCACAGTAAGACAAGGGTTTATGGTTACCACACTGTCACAAGACCTCTGTGCAGAAGCCTGATCAGTCAGCCAGGCTGAGCAGCATGTCTGCAACGTGGCCTCCTGTGCTCCTGGCCCTTTAAGAAAGCCCAGCCTTGTGCAGTCTGTCCCCGGCTGCTGCAAAAGTGAGTCAGTGAGTACAGATTGTATTGCTCTCTTTCAATCCCCCGCTATCTACCGCCCTCCCTCTCTCGTTCTCTGTGGGGCCATGTGCTCGGCACTCGCATTGCTTGTGACAGCGCTTGAGCAGTGTTTACCTTACACACACACACACGCACACACTCACACATAATGCAGCCTATCCCTGTACTGATCTAGATTTTCACACTCAAACGAGGCCCGAGGTGGGGCCTTATCTCTCTGGAAGGAGGAGGTTCGGAGGCTCAGGGGGGTGCGGTCATGTGCAAAGAAACAAAAGGTCCTACCAACCTGGTGACATGATTAAGAGGGAGATGAAGTCATGTGGGATCCATCTGCCACAGACTTGGTCACTAGGTTTATATGGTTAATCTCAGCAGACTAGCCGTTTCTAAAAAAGACGAGCACAGTGTTCGTTCTGTCCACCATCAGCATTGAAACAGGGAGAGTTCAGTGGGTCTCCGTGTTTGTGGAGCACTTCTCCTCTCTCTCGTTCTCTCTCCATGAGTCATAGTTTGTGGCATGCACAGTCGAGGCGCCACTCATGTAAAGCTGCCTGCTAATGCATGAGGGTAAAAGGGAGGCAGCCAGTCCTTTTGGACGTTTTGCACGCTCTTATACCATCTCGTTCTGTCCTACTGATGTCTCCTGTTCAGATAGGTGCTTATTATGGCTCTGTTTTTAGCGTGTTTACTTTGATTATTTTAGTGGCCGGATGCATTTATGTTTTCGGGTTGTCCGTCCGTCCGTCCGTCCCATTCTCATGAACACGGTATCTCAGGAACGCCTGGGGGGAATTTCTCCAAATTTGGCACAAATGTCCACTTGGACTAAAGGATGAATTGATTAGATTTTGGTGGTCAAAGGTCAAGGTCACTGTGACCTCACAAGAATTATGAAAAAGTTTCTCACAAATGCCTAATAGGATAAAATGATGAAGTGATGATATTTCAAATCCAAAAGGTTGAAGGTAAACTTCACAATGTTCTGCAAAAACACTTTTCTGGCCATTATTCAACGCCATAACTCAGGAACAGAAGGGGTGATTGTGACCATATTTCACATTTGGTTGGGTACTGAATTGGTGACACTTATCTTGGGTGCCCACCTTGAAACTGTGGTGATTGTTTAGATCTTCTGTGCTGTCAGGTTGAAGATGTGTGTGAAGAATCCACTTTTTAGTATTTGTAGCTTCTTTGCAGCAACATCCATATCTGAAGCTTCATCTACTGTCATGACTACAACTTTGTGTTATATCAGAATCAGCTCAATTGGCCAACACATACAAGGAAAATAAACTTAATAACTTTTATTAAAGTCCTTCCAAGTCTTCACTACAAATATTATATGAGACAGGACAGACATGGATGTAAACTGGAACTTGACTGGGAGGCGTACAACCACGAGGCAGTACTTCTAGTTGAAGATTTTTTTTAGATGAAGACACACTGTCAAACTTAATAGCACGTTTTGCACATGAAGGTGTGCATGTCTTGGGTTACCGAGGAAACCTTAAGAGGTTTTCGGCTGTTTCCGTGACAACCACAGATGGGGGGGCATTTCAGTACATCATGTGCTGCTAGACTGAGGATGCTGTTAACGTGTTCAGACTTAAGTACGGATATCCCCAGCTCTTCTGAGGCTGTCAATGGCTGGATACGAGTTACACATCTGTGTCCAGATGTTTGTGTGTGCATGGCAAGGAACACATGTTAGTGATTAATCAGTGGAGTAAATGATCTGCCCTGCATTGAGTGCATGTTCACAATATTGGATATCCATGTTTGAAAAGACAAAAACATTATTGTTTGCAAGGATAGTGCAATGCTTGAACACTTGTGGGTTTCCAGAAGCTCTCGACTGCTGTTGATGAGGCAGCAGTGTCTCATATCCTAATGAAGACAAGTTTGGCTCTAATTGGGTGCTATGCCTCACCTTAAAAACTACATTAACAGTGTATTTATATGGATTTAATTGTGATTAAATGTGTAATATTGTGGTGTAGCCTTGGTGCTAAAATTTTCTTTACAGCCATATTATTAGGTGCACAGTAGAGTTTGTGTTTGTGTGTGTGAGTAACAATTTCCCCGGTGAGAAGCAATCGAAGCACAGAGCAGTCGGCCTGTGCAGTTCTAATCCTGGATAAGGAGTAGAGACAGGTGCTGAATTACACAAGGCCCGCCTTTTGTCCCCCTTTTGCTATTTATGTACTTGTATATTGTGCTGTAGATGCACATGTACAGACCACCGCGACAGAACATGCAGTAACCCAAACGCATGTCTTACATACAGATGGCTTTTTATTAAATTGCACGCTCTCACACACACATGATGACTTGCACATGTACTGCAGGCACACACACACACACACACACACACACAGATTCCCCTCACACACAGAAATACACGGTGGTGTGAACATTAACAGGAAGTCCACCCTTTGGGGAAATGGCTTTTATGATCCTGAGTCATCAGGTTGCAGGTACCAGATTTCTCACAGTGTTGTTTCCACATCAAGACCGTGTCAGATAGTTTGACCGCGTTGAACTTATTAATAATTTATATCTGCATACTGTTTAATTTCAGAACATCAATCCCTAATTTCCACAACCAAATCAGACATTAAACTCTTCTTCTTTGCATAAAGTGAGTTTTTTTTAGAACATAACATTTCTTTATGATTTATTTACATAATTATTATTATTGTTATTATTATAGAGTCCTTTGAAGTTTCTTATAGTTTTCATAAAGTTTTAACTTTTCTTCCTACAGGGAAGTCCACCTCAGTCTGTTTAGTTTTGTCCTGTGTCAGCTGACGGGTTAAGGGAAATTGGGTCACTGCCTGGAAGCACCTCCTACTTTCCATACTCGTGTCCTCCCTCCCTCCTTCACCTCCTCCTTCCCGCGTGCTTCTGTAGCTCTGTTATTTTGCTCCCAGCACACGGGCACTGGTCCTAGGTTTATTTTTATATCATTAGTTGTTGGACATATTCCTGATTAATCGGCTTTAAAGACAGCATGGGCGTTATGCTGGCTTACTGTTGAGGTTTACTGGTTTATTGCTTTTGGGCCGTATACACACCAGTTTTTCTTGTGAGCATTCTCCAGGAATCCACTAGTTGTTGTTGCAGGCTGAATTAATTAAATTTATTAATGAATTAATGAGACAAAATCACTCCAACTTTTAGTAGTGAATGAAGCTAAATGCTGAATCGTCCAATAAATATGACATTTTTGACATTTTTGAAACGATTGTACTGAATGATGTACAGCACAATGTAATGGACATATTGCATATAGTATCAGTATGAGTCCTGAAAAAAATCCTCTCTTTTACAGCGTACAAAGTTCAGTTTTTTGTTGACACAGTCAGAGCCACTGATGTAACTATATGGTTATTATTGAGGCTTTGGGTTAGTGATGATTTCTAATGATTTGTCTACTCCAGTTTACATATACTGCATAAGAGGAACACATCTCAGTATATTGCAGTCTAATACAAAAGCTCCAAAGACCCAAAACTTTACAACAGAGCAGAATCAACACCGCTGATACAGTGTCAACAAAGACAGGATTTATTGTGTGGCTGTCGTATTGGATTATTGCATTACACTGTACATGTGAACCTAATAAACTGGTAACAAGGTGTATCGTCTACTGGTGGCAGCTCAAAGTATCATGGAGTCACTCATGCAAGGACTAAAAAAGATAGTTTACCATAGTCTGCTTTCTCCTTTCAGACGTTAAAGCGTAAAGAGAAAGAGTACGAGCATGACATGGAGCGACTGGCCAGAGAGAAGATAGCCACGCAGCAGCGATTAGCAGAGCTGAAGAACGAGCTGAGCCAGTGGATGGATGTGATTGAGATCGACCGCGTCCTCCGACAGACAGTACAGCCTGAAGAGGACCAGGCCTCCACCTCCACTGCTTCGGGTAGGCTGTCAGGCAGGGTAGGGTTACTGCTGGAGGCCTTCAGGGCTCATCCAGCCTCTGCAGTCGACCCCCTTTTGTAAATGCTAAAACTATATATTTAAAGTAACAAATTGTTGACTGCAGTGGCAGGTGTTTACAGATGCAGTCTGATGTTGCAGCATTCAAATGATATTATTGAGATTATTTTCATGTTTTGGTGTTGCAGAAGGTGAAGACATCATGGACGATGACCTAGATGAAGAGACGACACCGAGAGCACCGACTGCCTTACCCACCGTGCCTCAAACCATGAAACCTGAGCTGCACAAGACTGTAACACCCACTCAGACCCCGACCCTGACACCCACCACCACTACCTCCTTCATCACCCAACACATCTCCATCCAGCACAAAGCCCCTCTGCTCCAGCCTCAGCCGCAGCCTCAGCCACAGCCAGTGACTCCTCCACAGCCAGCGTCCAAGCCTGCAGTCCCACCCGCACTCACAACATCCAGCACTCCCACCACCCCCAGTCAGGCCTTGATCCCCACCCACACACAGATGGTGACCTCACCTAGCCTACACCCCACAGTTATTGCCCACGCTTCAGTGTCCCATCCATCAGTCATCCAAGCTGTCAACCACGTCATCCAGGGTGGGGGTCCCAAACATATTGCCCACCTGGCTCCCTCCACTCCCACCAGCTCTGTTCAGTTAGCCCCCGGCCACCAGCCCATCGGCCACATCACCGTACACCCAGTGGCTCACCTGGGCCCACATCTACCTGCCCTCTATCCCCAACCGGTGGCTGTCACACAGTCAGCCGTCGTCGGTCACATCACTCACACTCTCAACCACAGCCACGCCCAGGTGAACGGCACTGTGGCGAGCCAGCCAAACGCCGCCATTGTTGGCAAACAGACAACAATGGTAGCTCACCACCCGCAGCTGGTGGGTCAGACTGTGCTCAACCCTGTGACAATGGTGGCCATGCCCTCCTTCCCCATCAGCACTCTGAAACTGGCCTGAATTCTGCCACCAGGACCACCGGGCTGCAGACGGAGACGCCCCTCGTCGGGGGGGGGAGGGGGGAGAGCCACAGGCCTCACACCAGGCCATCAACAAGCACACAGTGAGGGCTGCTGGACACCTCAGTGATCCACATGTGAGTTTCTTTTTCAGAAGCATCACAGCTGTTGAAAGGCAACTGGGACCATTCCCACAACAATCTGCAAACCTCTTTTCAATGCTAGTCTACCAGAGTGTCCCGAGATCTTGATCCTGAGACTAGGATATGACGGGCTGCACACAGTTTGTGATCATGTTGAGTGTGTGTGTGTGGAAGAACACAGTGAGCAGATGTGCAGTTTAGACCCTCACTTGCCATCCATTATTACATAGTGGAGTCATTTTTGTGTAAACAGCTTCATACAGGAAAATGTTAACGACAGCATCCTGTGCCAGCGTTGATGTTGGTACTGGTTGGTGGCTAGACACCCCTCCATCACTGTGACTGCTGCGGATTAACCAGTAGTTTATCTTGTGCTGCAGAGGCTGCATTGGGTTTAGAGAGGTGTGACAGAGAAGCATCAGAGCGCTCGACCCGCCATAACCATCACATTGAGAATGTGATTTTCAGGCAGCTCCTCCTCTCCAGCAGAGGCACATGCTGCAGGGTCGGAGCAAAATCATGGACTGAACTCAAACTCCTGCACAGTTTTCAGTAACGTGTGTACAACAATAGCTCCCCCTGCTGTCAGTTTGTGTCCATTGTAATATTACTATCCCAATGAAAATGGAAAAATCCACCAGTGAAGTAATGATGATGACATTTAAACAAAGGCCACTCAAAGAAGTAAAAGAATACGCAGTTTTGTGAGGGTTTGACATTTAGGTTTAGCATTACAGGACAATCAAATTGTTACTTATCTGTAGTATTTGTCCTTCAAATAAACTGGCGACTGTACACTGAACACAAGTACAAGTTAGTGTTTTTACAATAAAGTTATGTTTTTGTCACAGCTGCTAATATATTCTAATATATTTTTTTGCCAAACAGAATCAGTTTCAGCTTCTACCAACTAAATGTAAATCCCACAAGTATCTCCACAGACAGACAGACAGCGGCATGTCGAAATACTAAACATATGAGATAAAAGCATCGGTCTGATTCTATAAGGTGAAGGAGTGTTTAGAGATTGTGAATGTGAATACATAATAGGTCCATAAAATATAGTGAAGTGTGTTTATATGCTGTCATGTAGGGCAAATGGTTGTAGGATGTGTGTTTGCATGCTGTGGATGCATGCCATGACTGTTCATTTACTGATTATGTTGAAAGCGAGGACTTGCGGCGGCGCTGTGTGTCGTGTTACGCTGTAGGCCGACAGACTTCGACATGTTGCAGTAGGAATGTGAGGTTGTTTGGCGCCAAGTTGAAGCTCTACCATCTGTAACTTTGGGGTAAGATTGGTATAAAGCGTTTCAACAGCTGGAACAAAACCAATCAACAAACTTTTTTTTTTCTTTTTTTTCCAAGACTCTCCTTTTCCAACGCTAGCACTGTGAAAATTAATTTCTATTAGTGTCTAAGAGCGGCAGACCTGCAGTTTAGCATAGCACTTGGTAGAACAACAACATGCTGTGCTCTCCTGATATAATTTGAATGTACCGATCTGTGAAAGGATGCGGAGTAGCACGCTCATCAGAACTTAAGCCCTGTTTTTTTATTTTAAAGAAAGATGCGATTACTTTATTAAAGTATCATGTGCATGTAAAGTGTAACATTTAAAACTGATTTTGTATTTTAAGATTTGCTGTTGCTTGTTTCATCTGGAGAATAACTTCTTCTGTTCAGTGTAAATTTTTATAATATAGCTTTTTTTTTTTCTGGGACCATGTACATTGCTGTATATCAGGGGGTGACAACTACACAGACTCTTCCCACATTGATATCACATTCGGCCACTTTGGAAAGTATTCACCCCTTGGTTCTTTTGTATTTTTGTTCTGATGCAATATGATTACAGCGAAGACTTAAATTAAACTGTTCTGTCACCTTTTTTCATTTTCAGATTATACACAAATGATCGTGAATGAATTTGAAATCATATATGAGTTTGAAATCATATTGTAGCAAAACAAAATGTCTAAAAGTTGACAAGGATTCAGATACTTGACGAAGCAACAGTATACTTGTGTGTTTTCCCTATGGAGAAAGTTTAAGTTGTATATAGCCTGTAAATGTTGGGCTGCATTTAGATCTAACTGTATTATGTAAAAAGCCGGGGGGAAATATGTAAAATAAAAAAAAATATTGAAAAAAAGATACTTAATAAATTGTATTATGTTTACAAATGTCTGGAGCCACAGTTTGTATTTTTTTATATTATACTGTAGCAATACAAACATCGTTTCCTATTGATTCTTGATCTGTGATTTTTAACATATTTGATATTTTGTGTAACTTTGATGCCTTGCACAAAACATGACATGACCACTCGGTGTCCAGTTTATTATTAGGTACAGCTAACTAAAACTACTACTGATACTGAGAAATGTTTATAACATTTTGTCCACGCTATAAATATCAATGATAGCAGACTAACTATTAGAAACACCTCTCATTACAGCGCAATACAACTCAAAAGCAGCACAAACTACAGCCACCAAAATGACCATATGGTAGTCAACAGCTCTTAAATTGTTTAAACAAAAAGAAGGTATAGCTTTAAAAAAAAAAAAAAAAAGGCCTTTTAATTCATTCAAGAATAAAATTGGTTTATAAAAGAGTTTTAGGGTTGTACCTGAAGGCAGATGTTTAGTAAATGAGGGCTAACAGAGTTGCAGCAGCTTATGTTAACACTCATTTGGCGAAAAAAAAATATTTATACACATGAACACACATGAGACTAGAAATGTAATTGATATCTTATCCACATGTAATACACCTGCTTTATTTATGGCTGAAACAAAAGATGTGTGTCATGTTCTGGTCAGATAGGCCAAATTATGTTATGTACCTGTGCTATGCAGTTTTTAAGATGTTACAAAGATATAATCATTGGGATTTACATGAGCCTTGTGTTAACATTGTTATCAAGAGTGATGTAAAAGATTTGATGTAATCTATAAAAAGGGAAAACTTTGCCTTTGTTAGGCAGCCAAATATTTTTGTTGGAGGACCAGATTTGACCCGCAGGCCACTATTTGCCTACTTGCCTATTTGAATTCATCACGTCTCGTGAATACATTTGCAGAAGTAAAGACTCGCAACCAAAAAAGGAAAAAGTAATACAGCAGTAATATGTCAGCTACTAGCGTCTCTTATGGCAGATATTTTGATTTACCAAACCCTTTTTACAGTGGTGAAAACAGTGCACAGTTTGACAGCACAGGTAATATCTTTATCACGCGTACTAAGATAGCTACTTTACTTTTTATAGCCACTATAAGATATATACTTGATGAGAAGTGGTGGAAGATGTATTCAGATCCTTTACTTAAGTAAAAGTACCAATACAGCAATGTAAAGATATTCCACTACAAGTAAAAGTCTTTCATGAAAAATACTACTTAAGTAAAAGTACTTAAGTATTAGCAGCAAAATGTAGTTAAAGTATTGCAGTAAAAGTAGTGGTTTGGTCCCTCTGATATGACATCATTAGATTATTAATATTGAAGCATCATTGAGTAAGCAGCATGTTACTGTTGTAGCTGCTGCAGCTGGGGGGGTCGTGAGATGATTAATGGGAGAGGAAAGAAGAAAAAACAAAGTTCTGATTCACAAATCTGTTTTCAGTTTTTGGACTTTTTCCCTAATCTTTGATTTTTGGTGAAGTATTCAATCATTTGAACATTTATTGAAATGAAACCATGTGAGACGTTTAGAGGGAAAAATCACTATTTGGTGGAGCTGTTAACTCACAGACATCTGAAATGTGACCCGACTACAAACAGCTTTTTGTAAGACGTCAAAAGCCAAAAAGGTTGGAAACCACTGGTTTCATCTTTAACAATCTGTTGTATTTTAAAAGCTCGTTATATTACCAGTGTCAAATCCTCATCTGAAAAGTAACTAAAGCTGTCAAATAAATGTAGTGGAGTAAAAAGTACAATATTTCCCTCGGAAATGTAGTACAGTGCAAGTATAAAGAAGCATTAAATGAAAATACTCAAGTAAAGTACAAGAACCTCAGCATTTCATGAAAAAGCATGACTTAACATTAACATTTAAGTATTGACTCACAGTTTGTGTAGCTTCACCGTTTCCTCCACCAGGACGAGTTGGCGTTAGCTAACGTTACCAAGCTAATTGTCTCCAACAGGTTGTCAAGTTGCAGTTAAACTTGCAGCTAGCTGCTATAAAGTCTCATGACTCTGCCGCTGCCATGTTGATACTCAAAACAACGTAGGTTAACTAACAAAACCGACTTGTTTTGGTAAATCTTACATTTTAAAACGTCTATTTATCAAAGCACTTAACTGGCCACAGAAGCTAATCAGCTAACTACTCATTTCAGCCGTTAGTTGGCGCCACCACAGTTGGCGGGCTTCACTGCTCCGCTGCCTTCAAGTCACAACTCTGTTAACTAAAGTCCCGGTTTAACGCAAAATATGTATCTTATAATGCAGTTTGCAATGGTGTAAATCTTATGTAGAGTGAATTGGTTGAAATTAGTTACAAGTTCAATTCTTTTATTAAAAATCAAGCCATAGCATTCTGTTCACAACATGAAGCAAAACCCAATGTCTGATGGAGACGTGATGAAATATTCATATTTTTATTACAATATTAGAATTTGTACATATTGTCCCCTCCGTCCACATTTCATTTATAAATTTATTACATAAATATACTCCAAAAAGTAGAATAACAAAAGACAAATTTAATATAAAACAAACAAATTAAGAAACAAAGGCAATACCTGACTCTGGGACAAACACTTGAGGAATGTAATTTTAACAAAAGATCACACAACATGGCAGAGTTGTACAGAAACTATTAGCAAGAGAAAGTTTATCCAATAATTTTGATCATTACTCTTGGCTTAGATCATTTATTCCTCTCCATCTTCCACAAGGAAAATCCAACATTTAGGACAAATTAAGTTTGTCATTGTTGGCTTTGGTTATAAGAAAACAAAATGTTAAAGTTAGCACACATCCAACATATGAGTTCCCTTGAATTGAGGACAAAATTATGACCGACCAACATAAAAATAAAAATAAAAATCCACCTTTTCTCCATATATATATATTCCCCAACAGTTAAGTAGCTACATATTTTCATTGCCCATAAATAACTTTATGATCAATAAAATGATCAGCAATCTGAGTAACCTTCACAACACATGCAAACATAAAAACACAGCATGGCCTCTGATGCAACCCTTCACTATGACACTGACCTCATGCTAAATAAGGGTCTTGTCTTAACAAAATCATAATCATCTCGAACAACTATCATCAGCTCTTACATGTGACATGTGTTGATGGTTCGGTCATGAGATGATCTCACTCAGACTTTAAAACAACTCTGCTTTGGGGAAATAATAATGGATTTTTCTATCATGACAAAAACAAAAAATAAAAAAAATTAGGTGGTATTAAATCTTGATATGGCGATCAATAAGCAGTGGTTTCTTTTGTGAGTTCAGACTGGCCAAGCAGCACCACTAACATCCATGCT
Organism: Thunnus maccoyii; assembly: GCF_910596095.1. NCBI lineage: Eukaryota > Metazoa > Chordata > Actinopteri > Scombriformes > Scombridae > Thunnus > Thunnus maccoyii. The sequence goes on from NC_056538.1 coordinate 17,536,600, forward strand.
GTGAGGCATCGGAGGGTGCACGACAAGGTGGCAGTTATGATAAACATGCAGACACATAAAACTTCAAATTTAAATCAACCTAAACGATCATTGCATAAAGATTAAACCACACCAGCTGAACACTAAAGAAAATATACAGTCATTCATACATGATGTCAAGCAGTGAACTACATGTAGAGTGTAGTTAAATAAAACCAGGAACACATAAAAGGATGATAAATCTGTAGAAAAAATGTTTGAGTGTAATATAGAAAATTAAATTATTACAGTATATATATATATATATATGTATATATATGCATGTTGACCTATAGAGAAAAAAATAAACACTTGCACCAGAAAAATGTGCTTCAAAAAATCTGAGCAGGTCACCAGTACTTAGATGTAAACCTCATACAGTATCAGACCTTAAAACATAAACAACAACACTGTGATCATGTGGCTAAATAAAGTTGAAAAATGCTGCTATTCCACTAGTTTACTACACAGACCCTCAAACTAGAGGCCGATTCATTCAAACAAACAAACAAGTCTGCTTTTTTTTTAATTTTTTTTTTTTTTTCTCTTTTATACTTTTGACAAAACAGAAAACAGCAGAGTGGAGGGTCGAGTGTGTTGCAGCAGTGATTCTGGAGAGGATATAAGCTGCTAATGTCAGAACGTCTTACCACCTCCTCGCCAGGTCCCTGGTCCATGTGTGATGTGCTGTTGATGAGGCTGAGTGGCGGCTGTTTGGACATGTAGGGATGTCAATGTTCAAGAGAGGAATAAAAGTTTTCCTGGGTGTTTTTTTTTGTTGTTGTTTTTTTTTTCACCCCAGTGAGTAAGAGAGAGACATGTACACAGCGTGACCGGTGTCCTTGTGTTAATAGGCGTCTTTTTGAGTGTGCATTTGATCCTGGATCCTCTGCAGCATCTCCTGCATCCGCCGCAGCTGTGGGGTGAGATGAGACAAATGTTAGCGTAACGCCATAGTTCGCTTGTGACTCAAGTTTTTATACATCCACGATTAACATTTTATGGCAGTGTGAAGTCTGAGTGTGTCAACGGGCTGTGCAGCCTTTTGTACAAGCAAATTATTCACACGTGACTGCACACGTCGATACCACTCGGCAGATCAGTCTGTTCTTTATAGATTAGATCATGTGACCTGCGCTGAAAGCGTGCAGAGCTCCTCCACCTGCCTTTTCACTTACACTAAATCGTATTTAATATTAAAAAAGCAGCATTTCAAGATACCAAAATATACTCATGACAGTTAGTTGGTTAACCAGTTGATCATGTTTTAGTTTTAACAATTGTTCTTTCAGGTTTAACATTACACAACATTTGTTGAGGAGCATTTGCTGCGTGCTATTTTTAGAGTCTACAGTTGTGTTGTGTGTCTGCACTGTGATGCGATTGTGCTTTGTGTATTACAGCTTATGGGTCACATTCCTGACACAGTGTGATAGCACAGTTTTACAGTAACATTGTCATGTTTGTCACCAAATCTTAATGTTGTTTACACAGAAAATAAAAAAGAACAATTGAGGAAAAAAATAGTCTCTTTATTTGATTAAATATACTTCTCGGGATTAAACGGGGAAAGGGAAGGTCCTGATAATGCATCATGAACACAGACGAACCATCAGCTGTATCTGGTTGTAGTAAACACTTTAACCATATATAATTATGTATTTCTGCTTAATCCAACTCCAGTTACCTTTAAGGATGAGTTCAAGTCTCTATTAATACAATACTCACATGCTTATATGTACATTAAAAGTGAAATTGTTCCTGCTGACCATACAGGCTGCTAAGAAGTGATTTCAATGTAAGCGCGGCTAAAATCCACAGTCCTGTCAACAGTTCAGTTGAAGCTGATATGAGGCATCAACGGTCAGAGTTCAACACATTGAGATCTTCAGAATCTTTTTAGTATGCAATTACCTCTTTGTGTTTCCATGGACATACTTAATTCGTAAGATATCTACTTGGTTTGTCTAACTCAGACTGCTGAAGCCTCATTTTATCTTCAATTGAACTTGAGAAATAATTTATGCATGAAAAAAGGCCTGTGGACTTTGTCCCTCATCATAATATATTTTAAAACTTTAATGAAGAAAGGCACATTCTTACATGTGATGGCATTTTTGATCCATTTCACTTTACTCAACATGACTTGCTCTTTATTATCTTTTTACTTACTACTGTTTTTACTGTCAGTTCATATTGTTTACACTGTAGCACTGAAGGAACACAGTTTTATTCCCCCGTACTTTGAGTGTTGTGTAAAAAGTAAATAACAATAAATTCTACTTTGACCATGATGTTACCTTGTAGTCTCTTTTAGTGGAGATTTCTTCACAGCCAGTATGGCCAGGATGACAATTACAGTGACCAATAACTCTTTCAATGCACATAGAGTATTGTTTTAGGGTAGACCTGAAAAAATGTGAACGTGTCCTTAAACAGGGACTCTAAAATAATCACTTTGACTGGGCATTAGGCTAATATAGTATGTACATAATCCAAATAATAGGAAACTGCAAGGAGGGTTTGTTCTCTTCTAATAATATTTCCTCTAATAATATATCTTTGGACCGCTGCCCACTGTTGATGAAGATAAAAACAATCTATATCACATTTCATACTAATTTTATTTAGCCCTTTGACCTCAGGAATTCAGGATTTAAACGGTACCAGATGACCACATGTTAACATGATCATTCAATAACAATTATTGTGGAGTTCTAAGATTACAATGTCTCACCCTGTTGTCCTTCGTTACTCGTCTTAGCAGTTAAACTACATTGGCAGTATTGAAATAGTCATGGGACGGGGTTAAAAGCAGTGCTGACTCGTTCTTTTGTCCAAGGTAAAATCTGGGTTTTGTTTAAAGTAGCCTAACAAACCTGACTAATTTCATGTGTGACGAGGTCCAAGGATTTTCTACACTTGCTCGCCTGAGAGGGGAGTAAACAGCTGATTCCTGCTTTCTGGCTGAAGCTTTAACTCTAGGCGACGCCATGAGTACAGGCAACATATATAGTGTTCCTAAATCATGCCTTAATTGCATGATTTGAAGCAGAAAGCTCTTTTTTCTACCCACAGTTCAAAGCTTCAGAAGACTTGTGAGGGTAGGGGAGTAGGGCTTTAAATGTATAATTACTCGTGTTTTTTGAGGCTACTCATTGTCAACCCCAGAAAACACGACCTGAACGTGTTTCAAAGAAAGCTTCTGGGTAAACAAAATCCGTGAGCTAAATACATTCAGAGCGCTTCATCAGCCTTCAGATCTGAGTGTGTCTCTGGGTCGGGCTGAGGGTCTGAGTGCTCATGGTGGTCAGATTTGTGTTCGGGCTCGTGCTCGTGGTCACGATCGTGGTGTTGATGTGACTCCATTTCGGCGTGCCGTACCTCCTCGTCTTTCTCTCGGATGAGTTTTTCTGTCTCGCTGTCCGTCACGTCAGGCACCATGGGGATGGGGAAGTCTGTGCCGCTCTCCCTGGTCAGTTTACTGCAGAGAGATACAGGTTGCAGACATACATTCAACATTTATAATGTCCGGCTGGTTTTTGGAAGAGACTCAGAGTGTTTTAGTGAGAGGTCGCCATTTCATTGTTCATATTTTTTTCAAGGCAGGCTCCCAGTATTTGTTACATCTAAGACTCTTTATGCAGATATTACTGTTTTGTATCACAAAGGGTGAGGTTGAAATGCGTGTTTGAATGTCTTAAACTTGGCTACGTGCAGCAAGACAAACTTTCACCAAGCTGCCATAACCTTCAGGTAGCAGAAAATCACACTGCAGTGCAACTTTGTTAAGTGTGGTGTGTTTCAGATCAACATTACAGCTCAGAAACCACCTATGCAGATGAATAATGGTACAAAGTCTCATGGCAATCAGTTATTTCAGTCTGGACCAAAGTGGTGGATCAACCAACATCCACAAATCCATGACGCTAGTGTGGCTAAAAATATTAATTAGGAGAATCAAGAAATAGATGTGCCTGTGAGGATAAATGTAGGAAAACTCCTAACCTATTTAATACATTAAAATAACACTTAAATTCAAAGGATATAAATCTATATTATCTATATTTTCTATACTTTTTTTCTTGATATCTGAATATCTAATATTTTTATATAATATCAACGTGTGAAGGCCACGATAATATGTACTGTCAAGGTTTGTGTGTGTCGTACTTGCGGTTGCGTTCCTTCACAACCATGCGGGTCATGCTCTGGATGCACTGGGCTCTGTAGTTCTCATAGTGGGTCTCCCGGGTCACGTCCTTCAGATCTTGCATGTGCGTGCGAACAAGCATGTTCCTCAGTTTCACAAAGTCACAGTGTGCCGAGTTCTCCACTGCAAACCACAGTGTGAAGATGAAATTCAACAATCTATTTAGGATTTAACCCACCCTACTGCATGCAGGCAAATATGGGGATCAAACACTATCACAACATTTTTTTCTGTATGTACCTGAATATAAAATTTGTGAAGCCTCGTCCAAACTCTAAAGGCTTTTCTACAAATCAAACTTAAGCTCAGGATGGACTTGAAGAAGGGACCTACCTTCTACGATGCCCCAGGGGTACAGACGGCCTCGCACCCTCTTCCCTTTGGCCTCCACCACTGTGTTGCTGCCAATTACTGCAAAAGGAATGCTTTCCTTATGGGGGGAACAGAAAGGGTCACAAAATTAACAAATCATTACAACGTTTCAAAGAGCTGTGGCAGGAGAGGGTGTGGATGAGTCGGTTGTTGAGGATGGATCAATGCAGCACAGAATGGTGCAGTGCAGATGTGTCTTTGTGTGGGTCTAATAGTCTTTCTTTTTCTTCCTCATGTCTGCTCACTCACATTTGAAGATTTAACATATATTTTTAAACATAAATAATAAAACTTTCCCCTTCATCTATTTCCGTTTTTCTATTTGTCTGCTTCAGTTGATGCTTTTATGCTTTTAAGAGGCTACTCAAGGAAAGAGGCAAAGAGATATACACTGGCACACTGACAGTGTCCTCAGCGCCAGTTCATGCTGTGAGAAGAGCAGAGACAGGCTGACTCATTAAGACTGTGTAGTCAGTAGTAGACGGTCAAGGTCATACGGTCTATATATTCATTCATCAACATCATTACAATATTATCTTAACTGATGTGATCTAGACTACGAGGAAGAAGAGTGATGTGTTTCCTATGAGCATCCTGGTACAAAAGAATTACAAATGAAACCTTATGTAATTATCAGGAAATGTCCAATAATCCAATAACAACTCTTGAAGTGTCTTGATCTTGCTGCAATGACTTTCTTCGCACTGAAAAAGCTTAGATGCAAAAACACAAACTAACCATAACTGATGTTCATTTAAACAAAGAGCCGTACTGACTTCAACAGCTTGAGAACCCCAAATTGTAGAAAAGACAATTGGAAGAAAGGAGAGGGAAAGACATCTGTCCGTTTCTGCTCTCACCTTCAGCTCGTGGTCCTGCTGCTTAAAGTCTTCGTCCTCGTCAGAGTCACAGTCAGGGAACTGGTATATCTTGATACCATACTGATCAATCTCCTCTCTGATCTGCAGGGAGCCACACAGAGGAGAAAGTACAGAGTGAAAACATGTATTTTGAATGTAAAAGTGTGACTGACGCTATCAATGACAACACAAGTGGAGACTGACTGTTATTACCAAGAAACTGATAAAAGAGATCCGTGAATCTCTTTGCTATGTGGTGTAACTTATGTTTAAATCAACAATTCATGAACAATAATAAGCCTTACCTTGATTTTCTTTTTCTTGACCTCACTTGGGGTGAGTGTGTCTGCTTTGGCCAAGATGGGGACGATGTTGACCTTCTCATGCAAAGCTTTCATAAATTCAACATCCAGAGGCCGAAGGCTAGAAAAAATACAACACACACATACATATACAGTACAGTGAGACACAGTAATGTCTGTGTATGTGTTACAGATGAAGACTATAACTAGGAGGTGATATTTTTAACTGTTAGATATTACAGCTGCATCAGACAGGCGTGAGTTTTTCCTGCCCATCTTTAGTCTAAGTGTGAACCAACTGTGTAACAACGGAGACACAGACCTGATTTGAAAATGCATGTTGGCAGCGTGAAGACACTGATTTCACATAAAATTTTAGCTGTAAGATGATGTCTCTGAGACAAGTAAGAGTAAATTGTATGGTAGATCAGAGGTTTGCTCTGGTATGTGATGAGCAATGACTGTTGCTCATCAACAGAGGGAGCAGTTTCTCCATCACTGTGATTCTGAGGTTGCACTGAAGCATTAACTTGAGGTTTATGGTAGATTTCTCCTTTAATGAGCACACTGATGTGGAACAGTGCATGTGCACAAATGCGCTGAAAAGTACCACATCAGCACTCCGCAGAAACAATTGATTCGAGCGAAAGCACTGCACTAGATGTAAATTCACCTGAAGGCAGCTGAGAACTGCTTCAACTCTGAGCAAGAGCCTGCTGCATTAACAATTTATGGGGCTGAATGCAACTCAAGTAAATACTGGTGCACTAGATATTTACAGTAAATCTAGATTACTCAGGCGGCTGTGTGTGCAGGACAAAAGCTGTGAATAAGCATGTAAGCTGATGTGATATATGGATGTTTTTTTAGGAAAAGTGAAGGTGAAACTGATGCAAGCACAGACATTACACACTGCAGTAAATGGATTAATCTGCCCCATTATTTGGAGCACTGTAGTGTAGAGGGAGGAGGTTAGTAAATCCCTATATGAGCACTGCAGCTTTGTCATACCCGTGACCGAAGGGTGAGATGAAATAGAGGCAGCAGTGCACACGGTTGTCCTGGATGTTCTTGCGGTTGAGGCCGCTCTCGTCCCTGAAATACTGCTCAAACTGCTGGTCGATGTAGTCGGCCACTGACTTCCAGCTAGAGCAGAAACACACAGGGACATTCAGTCTCTGAGGCCATGCTGACTATGTAACAGCTGAACTGCTGCACATTACTTTTAGACCACAGTACAGCTCAAATGAGGTTATCCAGCTTGGTTTTTTTTTATTCATGAAGGACTTTTACCATTCAGTGTTGTTTACAGCATCCCCGAAGCCAGGGGTGTCCACAATAGTGAGCTTCAGTTTGACACCTTTCTCTTCTATATCCACTGTGTGCTTGGTGATTTCTACTGTTTGCGTGATTCGCTCTAAGGATGAGACACAAACAGACCATATTTTAAAAAAAATATCAGCTATGTTATACTGTGGGACAAATATCTGCCAAACAAAAGAGAACAAAAATATGTATCAAAAGCTGTGACTTCCTCACCTTCAGCATTGAGCAGCTTCCTATCTTTGTAAAGATCTGTGAGAAAGAGACTGTTGACCAGGGTGGACTTTCCCAGGCCAGACTCCCCTTCAAACAAAGAACAACAAAGAGAGAAAGAGTGAGGTTAAACTTTGTGATTAGCGGTCTCTTCAGTAAAAGGTGGGCTTAAGATCAAATGTCTGCTAATGTGCAGACTAGGATTTACCTGCCACCATGAGGGTGAAGTCAAATCCCTTCTTGACTGACTTGCGGTGCACTTGGTTTGGCAGCGTTGCAAAACCTACATACTCCTTGTCCTGGTCCTAAAAATAAGCCAAAAGGAAAAAAAAATAATTCAGGTATGCAAAAATTTCCATGTACGTACATAAAGCTACATAAAAACAATTGTTCAATTTCGTAATCGACCAAAAGATTAGGTTTCTTGTTTACAGTATAACATTATCACAACTTTCCCACAAGAAGTTTGGCACCTGAAGCCAACAACACAAAAGCAAAATGCAGTGCTGCCATCACAGAGCACCAATCACAACCTTTTCCTCCAGAGGACAATGACATCATCAACATCAATCATCCTCTTTTAAAATCACATAAAGCAACAACTAGACAATCTTGTACTGTATCAGTCAGTCTGAAGAAGAACAACATCGCCTTGAAAAGCAGAACTGAACCACAAAGATCTTGTTTATCGTCTCTGGATTTCCCGGCTGGGCCTCTCTGCGTTACCTCACTATTGTCGTAAGGGTCAAATCGACCCCAGGGGCTTCTGGGCCTGGAGGGACTGACGGGGAACGACAAGTCAAACTCCACACTTCTGCTCTGCGGCAAACTGGGGTCTGAACCTGAATCCGACTGCGCCCTGCCCGCCACAGGGGGGCGCAGATAAGAAGGGGTGTGGGGGCGGTCTTCGCCCTCAGCTTCCCTGTCTGCATCATGAGGCTCATGGCTATGATGGTGCGGCGTGTGGTCATGGTGGTGGTCATGCCCTCCATGGTGGTGAGGGTCTTGCATAATGTTCTCCACCTCTGAGTCGTCTGATTGGCTTGAATGCTAAAGAGACACCGAGGTTGAAGGGGATGGATAAGGCGGTGCAGAGGAGCAGGTGGCAAAAAACAGAGTGCGGAGGAAAAGATTGGTAGAGGAACGTAAAAGCAAGAGAAAGATCCAGAGAGCAGAAAATGTGCACTTTTAGAAACGGTCACAGTATTTGGCTATAAATTCTACAGAAGAGACACAGACAGTTTAATGAAGAGATGTGACCGTCTTACTGAGGCAGAGTCACAATTTACAGTATTGAATATTGATTGCAGATGGGCAGCGTAAAGGAAATTTAAAAGTCAAACAAGGAGAAAGCTGTGGAAGCTTGTAAAGGGTTCACTTACTTTGCGACAGAATATGCTTTTTTCTGACATAAACTTAAAATATGATCTCAGCTAGTTGCACTGTAGCAGGTGTACTCTCATCTTTGTTCAACCTTTCTGAATGTGGAATCTCCTTGTTGGTAGAAACATTTAAACTAAACACGGGTGACATATTATGAAAGGAAACTGCTTTAACAGGTTATAGTACAAAGTGATGAGCCATTAAACTGGAGTTGTCATTAACCAGTGACATGAGGATGAGTCATGATGGAGTTTAACAGTTATACCAGGCATCTATCTTAGTGGATTTGTGTTATTTTATTACTATGAATCTAATCTAAAGCTGCAGTACTTGGGCGTAAGTTTAATTGTACATTCCTTGCAGCAGAGAGTTAACTGCCATCAGTTTTTCCACCATCATGGTTATAAATCTCCTGCCACTTTGTACATTTCGCAGAGCTAATTTGTCGTTCTTTATGGTTGAGTTATTAAAAACCTTCTTGAAGCACAATTTCAGACATTAGGGTACATGATCTATTCTTCATTTCTGGATTTCCATTGGTCATAATTACTGAGCTGTAACAGAGCTACAATAAAAACCAGTGTAGCTTTTCCTGAAAGAGGATATTCAGCTCCTAGTTTAGGCTGCTGTGCTCATTGTGGAGACTGAAGTCTCCCTGCTAGTCACGAACAAAGATAAATAATGCAGTGGCACTAAAAAAGCAATGAGGCCATTTAAATTCAGCCGAAGGCCCGTAATGTGACTCTGCACTCGTGCTATGTTTATGCACTATACATTAGCTGAGGAGTAAAAGCAGAGTCGGTTGCTGTAGCAGGAAAAGAAAAGGAAATAGAAAAGGTCCTCCATTTCTGGTTTTGTTGTGAGAAGAAAGAGACGAAGCTCAACAGGTAAAGTTAAAGTAGTATGTTTGCAGTAGCCAAATCAACTGATGACTGTGACTAGAAAGGGAGAGTAATAACAGGGATTTCTGGGGGTGTCATCGGTACCTGTTCAGCATCATGGACCGTGCTGTTATTAGTGGGGGGAGGGCAGGAGTCCTGCTCATCTGATGAAGAGTGAACCTCATGGTCACTGTCCTCCATTGCAACTGGGGCTACAGTGCACTCTGCAATCTCCAACCGGAAGGGAGCAGGCATGTGGAGAGGTTTTAGTGGGGCAAAGAACAGAAGGAGGGGGGGGTAGGGGGGTCACGTCAGGAAGAGAAAGGAGCAGGACACCCGAAGAGTCCGCCATGAGGAAATAAAGTACATGGGGTTGAAAGATTGAGGCGGACGGAGTGAGTTTTGATCAGGCAGGACAAGTGGGAAAATGGAAAAAAAAAAAAAAAACGTTAAATGATTAAATATGGCCAAAGTAACAACATATGACGCAGGAAATGGTTTGACTGCAACACAGATAAGTCGACTGTTTGGTTGAGTAACCAGCGAGGTGATTGAGTGATACATAATGGCATTTTGAGGGCAGTTGTATCCAGTGTTACAGTGTAATGTTGGTCCAATCTGGCCTCCTGCCATTACAGCACTGCCTAATGTTATTAGTTACTCTGATACCGTCCTATTTAGTGTTTCATGCACCAACAAAAATGCACCACTCCAGCCAATGTCAGTTCCAGTTGATAAGATTATCTGCTCCAGCTGCAGTTACATAATGCAGAGAGTCATTGAAACTTTGACGAAAACATCAAACATCAACATAATACACACTGAGACACACTTTTGACCAGACAGACTTTGCTCCAGGGTCAGTCTGGATTCAAAAATGACTATTCTGCTGCAAAGGTTTGACATTTATTTTTCCGTTTTAAGTGTGTTGTCCTTCCATCATTGTTCAACCACAGTTAAAAAAAAAAGCTTATCCTGTAATCCTAAAAAAAATCCTGTCATCCCTACATGGTTTTCTGTGTCATCCATCCATGGCCTACAGTTTTAATTATGCTGGGATTTAGAGCTTAAGGGCAGAGGAGACATTGATAGTTTCACAGTTTAGGAAATCAGTGACCTGTTTTCCTGCACTACAACCACAGCAGATCAATGTCCAACATGGTTGCTGCTGTGACCTAAATAGAAGAGATGGTCGATCTAAAACCTTTGACAAGTTTGGAGCAGAAATGCACACAAAGCTTAGCGTTCAATTTAGTACTTTTTGTTGATTTTGGTGCAGAAATACTTGAGGTACCGAGATGATTGACAGAAACTAGCCTTCAACAATCAGATGTAGCTAAATCTCATCCGCAGCAAATACAGGAATGATATTAAAACACAAACCTATTATTCCTCAGAAAAGTGTTGCATCACTACAAAGATTAACCAGTCATGCTCACCCTCCAATCGGAGCCTCACCTTTTCTCTCTCAGTGCCTCACCTGTGGTTCCTTTTATCAGAGTGTAAAGCCTCTTTTTCTTGCCTCTGCGTAAACTCCTCTTCATGCCCACTCCAGCAGGCAGCAGGGAGCGGAGACCACGAGTCCCAGCATTTATACACCTCCATCACAGGACACAGCGTCCTTCAGCCCCATCGAGCCACTCTGCGCCCCCGGGGTACTGATCATCAGCATTGACGAGCTACGCGTCACTGTTCACAGGCCACACACCAACACACACACGAAATACACGCTCCACTGGTGAATCTACTCTGCTGCTGCTGTATAGCTCTTTATGAGACATGACAAAACATACATTTACATTTAACACCATTAACACCTCTATGACTAATATTAGCTTGATGGCTCAGTCTAGCAAAGCAATCAGATAACCTGCGTATCCACCATATTGTGAGATTAGAGCGACTTGGACTGCTCACAAATGATATATTAAATATAACCTTCTATGCTAATGAGTTCTCTTATAAAGCTAATGAATGAATTCATTACAAACTATTTATACGCCAACATACTAGTCTACCACATTAAGCATTAAGGAGCTTTACTCATTCATATGTAAATTTATGCAGCAAGTTGCTCCAAAATGTAATCTGAGTATTGACTCTGGAGGGTGTATTGTCTTTGAAAGCCAGACTGAAAGACTGAGAGACACCATAACGGACAAAATGTCAGGATAAAAGCTAAAACAGCTAAATCAAAAGACATAAAACTTATTCAGCCCTGCATTTCTCCTCCTTCCTTTCTTGTGTTGATGTTATAAACTTACATTTTCATTTGTGTTTCCTTCTTAAGGTATTTTTTTATTCATCAAATTTCCCTCTTTCCCTCTGCTGCATTCCTAAACGTGATCCTACCTTTAGAGGTTTCTTCTTTAAGCCAAACATACTGTAGTGTCTGGTTACACTGTCTTTCAGTCTAAGTGATGAGGCTTTACTGTGTGCAGGTGGCAGATTCACTTTCCCACTGAACCAAACTGGCCATCAGTGCAAGATGTGATTATTCTTTATTATAATAATAATAATAATAATAATAATAAATATAAAAAAACAGCCAAAAACAGCTGAAAAAGCATACAATAAGGGAAGGAATTTGATTGTAAATGGGATCTTTAGTTTTACGTCTGCCTGCCCAGGTGGCCATAAACACATCATTTCTCCCTCGACCTTTTTATTTGACATTATGACAGTCAGCTGGAAGGAAAAACGCAAGAATCAACAGAGCTCACGACAGCTCAAGAACAAAAGTGTTTGTTATGGAGAGCAGTTTTATTGATGACGTCATCCCTTCCAGCGAGACAAACTGTCCAATCGGAGCTACTCGGTATTCCTGGCACACAGCTGCGCAAAGTAGGAAAAGCTTAAAGTTTGACGTCTCTCTTCCCACCTTCAGGAAAATGGATACGGGAGAATTATTACACTTAAGTAAACTTAGAAGTTCAACAGAGAAGAGACATTTAATCAGATTTTACTGTGTGTACTTTTTCCACATGCAAATATTTCCACTAGCTGAGATCCAAACTTTATTAAACCATTAAAGTTTCACAGAAGCAGTAGCATTCGATCCTTTGCTTGGATTGAATCCCACTGAAAAGCTCTTACATCACTCACTCAGCACCAGAAGATTGTTGCACTATAACTCGTCAACTCTTCCAAAAATGACCAAAAAAACTAGGATTACATAATAGAGGCAGGCATGATGGAAACAGTTGGCTTAGTAAAGTGCTCAATGCAGAAAGCTCTACTATCAGCAAAATAACATTCACCTTCTGACAGCGCGTCCTGTGTGTTTCAGATCAGCTAAAACATCCTTGTTTAGGAATTTCCTAAAAGTCAGCCGGTTCAAACTTAAAAAGCATGACCACTTCCACATCACATCACCGCAAATAGAAAACCAAGTTAGGTCATTGTATGTGAAGCAGATAAATCAATATAATTATGGAATGTATGATTGATGGCAACACAAACATCAATCCACCTCTGGTCAACAATACAAATGCAGCAAATCTGTACCACAGTTCTCATAAAGACTATAATAATGTGACTGTCAGTAATATAATATCAGTATTTCTTTATTGCTTAACCAATCCCAACATTTTTCCTTAACAAAGCCAAACAAATCTTTAAAAGTTATTTAAACATTTGAAAGGAGATCCAACAAACAAGATACTCAAAATCTGACCATCAACAAAATGTGGCTTAACTTCATATAATATTTACAAACTGTCCCCTCAGTCTTATTCTTCAGTATCAATTACTGAATGTGAAAACAATCTTCTATAACTAGGATATAACCTAATGGGCTCTGACATCAATTACACACATTTTCATTAGGCTACCACACAGAGTCTCCCACTGGAACCGGTCTCAGCTGAGACCTGAACCAATTACAGTTTCCATAACTGGTTGAACTGACATTTCAGTTCCTCTTGAGAGTAATTTCTTTACGACTGACGACTGGCAACCTTTAACATCAGTGCTGCCACGCAGAGTTTGTTGGTGATGAAACATACTGAATAAGCTTCAGACCAGGTGAAACAAGAGTTTGGCTAATTCAGGTGCAAAGTGGGATGACACAGCTGAGGCCCCACAAGCGAGACATGTGACTGGAAATGTCTCAGACAAGCTAAAAACACAAAGGCTCAAAAACTACTACAGTATGTGACAGAATAAGTCTTCTTATAGCACAATATATAAATCCTAAAAATGGACACACTCATTCACAATTTACACACAGCCAAATAAATGAGATGAAGAAAACTAAACAGTAGTTCATGAACAGGATCAGTAAAACTTATGACTGATAATGACAACAGCTGCTCCTTGAGAATTTCCTGCAAAACTGATAAACACATGCTGGTTGTGTGTTGATGCCTCTTAACGGACACCCATGCTGAAGTTCAGCCTGTGCCCAATCTAAGTTATTCACTCTGGAGGACATGTTGTCCTGGAATGTGCTGTTTGTCATATGAAATGATTAAGTGGGGCCAAAGCAACAATTTGACCACAGAGCTGTTTATTAAATACAGTCCAGACCAACCGATTCAGTCATTTTAATCAAATTTAATAAGCAGTCTCAGGTTAATGGTAGGTTGCTGCACAACCACTAAGACAACGACTAACCTCTGTAATCATTGGATCAAAGCTTATCAAAGAGACCATTGTGAATTAATAGAGAAAGATAAGGAAGAGATGTGGTACACGCAGTATTTTACGGTGGCCCTAAAACCTTCATGGTCAGTCCATGCAGCCCCTGAGAAACAATTGAAGGACATGAAACCCAATTCAACATAAACAAGTTGTGTGGCTGACTCCACTGCTTTGTTACTGTTGGATCATGGTTGTAGGTTTGGCTGCCATGGTGCTGATGGATGATGATTTGCTACATGAAACACTTCTCTCAGGGGAGAGCCCACTTCAAATGTTCCCTGTATGACATGGGAAATGCAATCAGAAACTGCCAAAAGTCATAAAGAAACTATACAACATGTTGTTATTGACCCTCTATGATGAAAGCAGATTTCAGCTTGAGAGGAAATGCGGCCGACAGAATCGTTTATAATCCAGCTACGATAATTACTACGCTATTATTCAATGAATGCTAAATCATTTTTGCTTGGCAAGCGTCACCCCTTCTGGCAGGAATGCTTACTTAACAAAACTGCTGGTGAAGTGTGAGAGATTCTTCATATCACTTTATACACACTGGATTTTACTGTTTTTAATAGAGAAGCGTTAATGTGAAGGTGGTTATTCAAAGGCATCCAACGCCAGAGACGACAATCTATGTTTATTCCTCTTTAAAACGTGAATGTTGTGGAATGCACAGGCTGAATACCAGTGAGGTTTCCCCTTGTGGCGAGGCCAGTAACAGGTGGTGAAATGAGCCATGTGCGCTCTGTGTGAATGCTGTGGTTGTTTGGATAGTTATAGCAGGGCTCTGTGTGAAGCTGGCTCAGGTCTGAGAGAGAGAAAGAGAGAGAGAGAGATAGACAGACAGAGAGAGAGAGAGAAAAAGACAGAAATAGTCCCCCCCTCACCACAGCTATAGAGCTCCTGTAAATTTCCATGTGACCAAAACTCCACATATTCAGACTTTCAGTTCATCTCTGCTTGGCCAGTCAAAGGAAGATAAGACAATGTCCTTTCACAGCATCTCTGCTCCCAAACTACTCCCATGAGTATCAACTACTAAACAATGACTGCTTACACCACCAGAGGCTGAGACATTCACCGCACTCTCAATGCATTAAGCTGTTACACCTGATCAATACATGTTGGCTGTAACATCTTACACATGGACAGCATGAGAAAAAGATTAGCAGTCACATGAAAATCAGATATTTTAAATATTCATATATTCCTCTCAGTAACTTAGCAGAAAATTGCAATTACTTGTGCAAAATCACATCTGAGCACAAATCCTGGTCACATGCATTCATGTGAAAGGTCCAGCCTGTGTGTGTGGCTTCATGAGGATTATCTAATCTCATGTATATTATACATGTGCAAGACAGACAACTTCTGTATGCTGTAAACTTAGGAGGGAAAAACAAAGAGCAAGTCACACACATACACACAAGCACGCACACACACACACTTAATTGCAGGGTCAGCAAGAGGGAAAGCAACAAGCACATACCTCTGAATCACTGTTTGCTTCAGAATTTGCTGCCATGTTATTCCTTCAGATCCAGTAGTATCCCTTTAGTTTCACCAGAGAAGAACCACTGAAAAGGCCTCAGAAAGCTCCTCAGACTGAGTGTCACTTCTTTAGTTTCAGGGCACCCGGCGTTACATAAGAACATCTATTTTCCCTGCCTCACCAATCAAATAGTATCCAGTTTCCTTCCATGCACCACTCCCACCCCCCCACCCCCACCCCCTAACTTGGACTGGAAATGTCTTTTTTAAAACAGGTACACTTTCAATCTCTGCCACTGTGCGTGTCAGTAGCTCCACCCTGCTGTATAGTTCTGGCCAATCTGTGGCTGATACGCAGACGAGCGGCAGCGGAAAACGTCCCGACTTCAGAAGAGGAGTAGCTCTGTGGGGAGCTTGACAACATCTGCCCCCGTCGCCTTGCAACAAGCCTCTCGTGTCCTCGTTCTTAAAGCCACACGTGTGAGATGTCCCGCACACAAACACACACACACACTCAGACAAACGCAGTCTTGGTCACTAAACCTCAGATGAATGAAGAGATGCAGATACTGTACGTCTCAAACTATTCAGAAATTATTGTTGATGACTGAAAAAAAAAAAAGGTGGAAACGTATCGATCGAATCAGCTCAAAATTCAAAGCTGTGTGGGGTCTGAGTATGAGAGGGAGGGAGGCAAACGGCGCACAACTTCTTACAATGGCCGTCACATCCAACACAGACCTCCCAGCTGGTGGTGCCAGGGCCAGAGTGGCACAACAAGAGAGTTTGTGTCCGTGGAGGGGAGGTGACTTGTGGCCTACATGCTACAAATAATCTTTTTATTTGATACACACTTTCTCTCTGTCTCTCTCTCTCTCTCACTCTCTCTCTCACACACACACACACACACACACACACACACACACACACACACACACACACACACACACACACACTTGAATGGGCCACGACACAAAGCTTTTCCATTAATCTCAATGGATCTCTGTGCTTTGCAAGTCTTATAATACTCACTCACTCTTAAGGAATTAGGATTTTGTGATTATGTTATTGCTTTGGGTTTTTGTACAGAAGTCAACCGCCTCAATGAGTCTCAGCTATGTACGAAGCAATGCAGGAGTGAAATAAAATGCTATATGAGTGTGTGTTCCCGCCTTCAATAGACCGTGACAGTCGCAGCAACTTACATAGCCTGACACTGTCTATTCTGCAAAGACAAAGACTTGGTTGGGATCTAATCTTCAGCATCTAGTTTAACATGAGACAGTGAGGGGGAGCAAAAACAGAGGCTCAATTCACTCTCTGAAGAAGAACTTAATGTAACTCGATCTCAATCTTAATAGCTCTCACTGCAAGTGTGCCAACTTATACAACAGTAATAACTACCATAAGATGTAGACAGAGAGTAACACAAACAGTATCAGGTCAACAGACATGCCAGTCCAATAAACCGCACAGTAGGCACTAAATCCCCTATTACTGTGACAAATGTACAGAATTGGCGTTGATGACAGAAAAAAAAACAGACAGGAGATATTACTTCCTGTAAGGAAAGATCCTGGTGTCTGGGGAGATGACTTCAGATCTGCTTTACTCCTCACTGGCTGGCTCTCATCATGAGGATGATTATCATGGACTGTCCGAAAAGGCTGACAGTGCACAAGGGATGGATAGCTTTATACACACGCACACACACACACACACACACACACACACACACACACACACACACACACGTGTACATGCACTAACCTATATTTTGGCCTGCACACGCACACAGGTCAGACACTCTAGACATGACAGTAAAGTTCTGTGTGTGGGCGTCTGAGGATCATGTTGCTGCTTGCTAATTAAAATGTCTCTTTGTCCTTGTTTACATTATAAGATTGTCTGGCTCGGGGCCACTGTGCAGACCAGCAGCCAGCAAATGCTTGTATTAAAAAATGTCTGAGATCCCAGCCAACAAACCAGAGAGGAGTCTGATTGACTTATTGCATCTGCACAAAACATGTCTGTCTGTGTTAAATGTATAAATTTATAAGTGCAGAGTTTCATTTAGTTATTTCAAAGGATGCAGCGCTGTCACGGTCTCCCATGGGAGCAGAGGGTGGACAGAGGGCAGTGCCACCTGCTGCTCATAACACGAAACAGCTGGACATGGTGCAGACGTGCAGAAAAGTCTGTTCATGTCATGCATAGTACTATATATCCATGTGTGACAGTCCACAGCAGACATTTTGACTTTCAGTAGCAGGAAAAGCACGGGTGTTACTAATAACATTAACGATGGCTTTGTTCTATTTAAGTGTGTCAGTAAACCATGACAGTGATACAGCATGCGAAATACAGTACCAGGGAAGTGAAGCAGCTAAAAGGAATTCAGCTAGTGTTATTAATCACACCTGTGTGTTTCCTACTGAGACTTGTCTGAAAGTCCAGTGTGAAAAATGATCAACCTTAACGTTCAATCACCAAAGATCTAAAGGTCTGCCTCACAGACATGTAATGTTAGAAAACAAAATAGGGCTGAGTGACACAGCTGAAATTAAAATTATGTTATGAATGTTTGTCTAATATCAATATGTATATTACAATTTGAAAAAAAAGTGGTAAAATCACATTTAAAATGAATCGTCTGACACTGTTAAGCATCACAACTGTGTAAACAACTCTCACAACTCATTTTTTAAAGTTTTGATAACGATTTGCTTTGAATCACTCATTTAAACTACAGTAACAGACATTGATCATATTGTCACAATTTGATTTGCAGACAAAAACACTGAATTATTGACGAGCTCTTTAACAAAAACCAGGACTTATGCTTTGTTTCCAGCACATTTAGCAAGTTCTCTTCTCTGGCATCATTGCATAACACTTACAATTATTGTAATTCATGTAACGGTTTTGTGCTGCACGCAGATGTATAATGTACACACCAGCTCTGACTGCAGGGACAACTTTCACCCCGAGCATGAACAGTCCTGTGACTTTGTCTGCAGCAGGGTTTCCTCTGCACACGAACACTCGAGAGGAAAATCCAGGAAAGAATGAAAACCTGTGTTGTTGGAGGCAGACAGAAAATATGCAGAAACCGTGAATTGGACATACATTTTTGTCTGAGCTGTCTGAGAAAGTGGACGGCATGTCTACACAGTATAGTAACGCGCAGTGGACGCTGACGCCCTCTGAAGCAGATATCCACCACCTCTGCAGGAACATAAATATAGTTCCACAATAGCAAGGAGCGAGGAGACGCTGGATCTGCTGAACTTACACTTCCTACACTTCCTCCTCCATTCAATTAAGGCTCTTTATCTGACACAGAGAGATTCCTGTTGGAAAGGAGGTAAAGCCTTTTCTCACTTTGTTTTTTCCCTCTCAAAAGGTGGTATAGTGCAACAATGGCTCATATGGCTGTGGGGGGGTGGGGGGGGGGGGGGTTTTCCTCTGTACAGCTTTAAGAAATGGAGATGCTTTTCCAGATTAAAAGCGAGGAATTCCATTGTTCATTTTAATTCATGCAAGTCATTCAGTCATCTAATAGGTTTTAAGAGTCTGGGAGGGGCGTAGCTGACATGTTTATGGGTTGTGTATGTTCAGACGTTGGCTTGTCCGGCCTTTAAGTCCACGGTCCCATAAGGACTCCCACAAGTTCTGCCCGCAGAGAGTGTGATTTCCAGTCAGCCCAAAATCTGTCTCAAGCTTAATTTAGCTACATTTTTTTTATTTTGCTGATTCCTCTTGAGGAAAAATCAGACGCAAAATGGCAGAAAATAATAGCAATTATCCCAAATGAACAGTATTTTGAATTTTCAAGTGTTTGCACTCTTCTGTTCGTAATCTTTTCTAACAACTTGAGAAGTCTGAACTGCATCATTAGCAGAAGTATGGATGTAACAATGAAACCTGACTAAATTAAGAAAGCATGGTTAAAAATATCAAGCAGATTTAGAGCTTATCAGAATCAACCAGACACGTATAAAACACAACACTGAAATTACGCTTGAGAAGCCACAACAAAGGATCTGGTCTCCACTGAACTCAGTAAATGCGCTCTATTTGGCATAGTCACCACCTTTGGCAGAAATCTGGACATTTTAATGACTTAATGTTTATTCTATGCCATTGTTCCACATGAGAACCAGTTATGGTGTCTATTGATTCCACTGCAAACCGGTGCTGAATCATGAAGGAACGACACAAACTGCTTGGCTGTAATCCAGCTTGGAAATGTGATATTAATATTTATTAAGGCTGGTTTGTTGCACCCAAACAGTATGGAGAAAAACCACCACCTGTGAGACAAAAGGTGACAGCTAACAAAAACAAGCCCCACATCTGCTGGGTGGTGAACTCTGTTTGCCCCAGTGAAAGGAAGCCAGTGGGTTGCTGTGCGACCTCGTTTTTCTGCCACTCTGAATTCCAGCCAGTTTTATTCCCACATTACATGAACACAAAACCACCTTTTGTGATGTTTGGCTCCTGCTGGTCCTTATCACAACGCTACTGAAGGGGGTGAAGTCAAAAATCGGAGATCCAGATCTGCTGAAACAGTGTTGGCATTGTGTCTTGAGCAGATTCAATAAGAGAAATTACATCAGCGTCTCGACTGCGTTTCCTGTCTTGCCAAAGGTACCAATCAAGTGGAAACAAACATAAAGTAGTTAAACTACTCACAGATTCATTACTTTTGCAACAGTAGATTAAGAAACCGCAGTCAGCAACCCCCCAGGGCAGGCAATGTTGGAGGTTGACTGTTCATTACATCATGTGATATATGCATAAAAAACTCAAGCAAAACAAATGCCTGCGAGAAAATCTGTGGAGTTTAACAACTTGCAGCTTTATTACCAGCAGACGGGTGACAAATTAAAGGAAAAAACAACATAAAGTATCTTGGTAAGGTGTTGGGGCCACCAGAACAGCTTCAATGAACCTTTGCATTGATTCTACAAGTCTCTGAACTCTACTGGAGAGATGAACACCATTCTTCATAAAGATATTCTCTCATTTGTTGTTTTGATGATGGTGGTGGAGAGCGCTGTCTAACACGTCAGTCCAGAATCTCCCATAGGTGTGCAACTGGGTTGAGATCTGGTGACTGTGAAGGCCATAGCATATGATTCACATCATTTAATAATCATCAAACCATTCAGTGACCTTTTGTGCCCTATGGAAGGGGGCACTTTCCTCCTGGAAGACACCACTCCCATCAGGATAGAAATGTTTCATCATAGGATAAAGGCGATCACTCAGAACAACTTTGTTTTGATTTACAGTGACCCTCTCTCTAAGGGGACAAGTGTACCCAAACCATGCCAGCAAAATGCCCCCAACAGCATAACAGAGCCACCAGATTCCCTCATTGTAGGGGTCAAACATTCAGGCCTGTACTGTTCTCTTGGTGTATGTCACACATGCACTCGTCCACTTGTGGAGAATATGATGAAGGATGACTCATCTGATATATCACTTTTGTCCACATCTCTGTACAGCATTGTCTATGGTTTGCACCACTGAACTCCCAAATGTGCATTCATCTTTGTAATGAGGGGTTTATGCACTGCAACCCTACTATAATATCTCTCTCTATGTAATTGTCAACTGACTGTTCTTGCTGACAGTCCGATCACGTCCTGCATTGACATCTCAGTCACCTGAGGAAGAGTTGCTCTTCTGTTTTTCCTTACTTATCACACTAATGCACAAGCATCACAGTCATCAAATGTGTGTCGATCACAATTTCTGACCCTATTTACTGATGTGTTTGCCATAGATCTAAATGCAGATGTAACTTTAGTCACTGTTCCTATTGAAACACCAGCAAGTTCAGCAGTCTTTGTGACTGAAGCTTGCCATCCGTGCCACAATCATGAATTCCCCTTCAGAGTCACTTACATCTTTTCCTCTTGCCGTCTTGATACAAAATCAGAATCAACTGGGCCTGCTCAGCATTTTATACATGCCACAGAGCATGATTGGATGTTAACTGCTTGATTGTATCATGCAGTGCAGCTGTGTGAAAGCATCTGCATTCGTTAGGTTTCTCCACTCATTTAAGGGTTGTGTATGTTCAGATGTTGTCATCTGGGTTGTCCAGCCTTTAAGTGAATATTAACACACACACACACACACACACACACACACACACATCTCCATATCTGTAACTCTGCAAGCAACACCTTTAACATTTAAATTCCTCTAGCTAAGTAAAAAGAGCCACCTCATGAAAACAATGTTTTAGGATTTCCTTCCCAGAATGTCTACAGATAAGTCCATTCTTTTTTTTTTCATTTCTTGATACTGTGTTTTCCCACAACACAGGTTTACTGAGGGCATTTCTATCAACACATCATATTGTTACATAATTCCAAAGAGCACAGTTAAGATCAGAGGGACGTGATGTATTATTTACAAGTGTTAATTGAGTGGATAGTTTTAAATGCAAAAGACTGTGAGACAGAACTGAACTGAAGATCTTATTTTTACTGAAATTATGTTTTTCCTTTTCAAGTCTAGTTGGATTTTGCTCAATATTCAAACAGGACTCTTGTCAATCTCAGTGGGAAAGAAAATAATTTTTTTTAAAAATCAAAAGCTCTAAGGATCGCAGTGCCCCTGATTATCAGCAGGCAAGTTGCACAATGAAATCAGTACAATTCTACGTTACAGAAGTTGAGAGAAGATGTGCTTGATAAAACAACTGTTCAGATCAATATTTTATATGTTCTGCCATCGGGGGATGGGATTTACTGTGCTGAGCTGATACTGGGAAAATTTGCTGGTCAGCAAATATACAGTCACACAGCACAGAACTCATTTTCATTTCTTAGCTTCCTTTCACAGGAAAACCCCCAACATCTGTAATAACGCCGACTGTCTCTTGGGACACGATTTCAAAGATGGGAGGAGGAAAGATTTACGATGTACAGTATTTCAGATTATAGGGGCAGCGACATATGGGGACATGTTGCTGCACAAAGAGCCTTCAGACAACTGTGCCAATGTTGTAAAGTCTGTTATGCGTTAAAAAGTAATGTATATTTGAGCTCAGAGCAAAATGTAACACAATCACACTCAAATACACACAAGTCTCTGAGCAGCAGATGGTCAGTGTACATGTACTGTACATCCCTGGCACAGTGTGATGCATGTTGGTCCCTCAGCCGTTACACAACAGTTTTCACCAACACTTTACAGCAAAAAAGTGTGATTTCAAGTGAGAACAAATCAGATATTTTATTCTTATGATGCAGAACTAAACTTGAGTGTGTGAAGATGTAATTCTCTGAGTCAACTCCTAAATATAAATGAAGTTTAGTGTGGCTAAGTAAGATTAATATACCATAGGTTAACATTTCTTACCCAAATAAACATGATTATGATGTTTTATCAAGATCCAGTATTTGTCAAGTGCAAAGCCCCCCTTGGTTTCCTTGCCACCCCTCCTAGGTCGCCTGGGGTCATCTCTCTAGTGACTAAACTGTTTATCTTGTAAATCTGAGATTGTTATTCTCCTAACAGCATCATTGATTGACAAGTAACAGCCTCCAAAATGAGCCTACAAGCCTGTGATTGACACTCCAGACACTGCGTGAGGAATCCCTATGTGCTCAGGATTATGAAGCTGTTAGCATAATAAGCAGGAGGGCTTGGTCTTGTCTCAGACTGACCTTTCAAGGTTCAAAAAAACTCTCCACACAGTGGGGCTAAAAGCTGGAAAGACTTCAGGCTGTATTACTGCAAAGCCCTGCTCAAAGAACATTGTTGTTACATCTGGGCTTCACCTGTGCAGGAGCCAACTAGAGCTGATTTCCCACCATGATGCCTCAACAGATCAGTCTGCAGTCCACAAGTACTTTTAACATTTCTATATAGATGATGCTTTTACATTGCAACCCAGAATTATGGCCAAAGTCAATGATTTCTGCTCATTCTTAACAAGGATTCAGAAATATGTGCCAATACGTGACTTGTACCCTCGACAGATGGCGTTGGTGACTTCTGCGGTGCTGCCTGACTGGTCCGAGCTCCAACATGAACTACACATAATTGTTCCCTTCCTCCTTCTCTTCCCATCTGTTCTCCACCTCCCGGTTGTAATCGGCTTCTCTAATCTTGATGCCCAAACACACCAAGAGCCATAAAAAACACACACACACAAAAAAGCATGAGAAACCTCAACACACGTTCTCACACACACACACACACACACACACAGGACGGCTGCCATCTGACTCATCTGCCAGTGACTTTAGCACATGCAGCTTGAACATACGGTATGTTGCACTAACAAATGTACAATCAGCATGCACCCCTTCATATGGGATTCACACATTCCTTTACCACATATTTGATTAACCTACAGCTGCCTTTTATACTGCACAGCTGGAATGGTAACTATAGAACATCTGCCAGCCAGAAGCAGTCCAATACAGACATCCAGCTCCCTTTGAATAAGTCCTGACATTTATTAGCACATTATTAAAGGTGCAGTTTTCCTATTAAAGACTCCTGACTGGTTTGAAGGACACCAGGCTGAGAGAAACAACAAAAAACAACTGGTCAGAGAATCAACGTCAAAAGCAAAAAGACACCCTTCACATTGTAAACCAGGACAGGTTTGTCTGTGACGTGAGGCTTGTGCTGCGTAGCTGAGCTTCTCATCACAAATGCAGATGACACGCCACACTTACCATTCTGCGGATGGCCAAGACACAAAACACACACGACCCAGTAGAGGACAGCGACCACGAGCTGCTCCGGGTCTGTACAGACAAACCTTTTGCGCCTCCAGCTCCAGCAGAGCTGCACAGTCTTACAGCCAGACATTAATAACATAATGCTGCACACAGACACATGCTGCATTCAGGGCTTGACGGCTGGTGCTGCTGCAAAAAGGAGCAGCAACAATGGAAAAGGAGAAAAGAGTATTGCTTGACAGTCAGACCGAGGTGGGAAAGAAAAGCTGTGCGTAGATCAGGCTTACACAGATATCAGGAAAAAACAGGTGGGAGCTGGGATAAAAACAACAACAACAGGCACAGCAGTACTGACGATGTGGATACATGGTGGGAAAGTTCAATTTTCAGAGAACGACCATTAATGAACTCTAATAATCTTAATAATAAATTGACATAAAACAGCAACCAAATACATGTCACTGTATGGGATTTGTCATATGTAAAGACATCTGACTTGTGTAATAAAATGTCCTTCAAAATTATGATGAATTCATTATTTTGGCTTAATAAAGCTTCACTCAGGACAACCAAAGTGAACTTCAGGTTTTGTGAAAATTGCACCAATTACATCAAACATTATTTAAATTCTGACAGATGTTGATCTTTATTTAAAATGCCTTCACGACAACACTGGGACACCTTAGGAAATGCAACTTCATTGAAGAGATGATAATGTATGATATTAAATGCTTTTAAGTTTTCTGTATCATTATAGATGTATGACAAGATGCACACGCACAGCTCCAAAAGGAAACAGGCAGAAATGCTGGCATCAGGCACTTGTTTCATATGTTCAGAAGGTCTTTTGACAGATTCCACACAAATGTATAGATTACAAATCTTTATGATGAAAGATTTTCTCCCAGTGTATTCATCTCAGAATCGTTAACATCCAAACAGCCAAAATGAAAACCTTTGCAACAACCTGTGGCTCTAACCACTATGGTTTAAAAGCTGTGTAGAGGTCTGTTGCCTCTGCTGTGTTTAGGTTACTTCTACTCCTCACTACAGTATGTTTGGGTACATTCAGTGAGGCGTGCTCAATATTTATTCAGGCTGGGCATAGTCTGCTCCCTCACTTACACATGAACCCGCACATGGGTGGGTTTGACAGCCTTTGATGGTGCAGTGTCAAAGTTAACACTTCTGTCCCTTGAAGCTCAAACTTGTCACTGAGCAAACACAGTGTTGAAAGGACTTGAACTTCTTTTATTTTGCTGATTATATTCATTTTTGTAACTTAAGTTGTGCGAAAATATTCACAAACACTATTTTCATCCTGGACCTTTTAATATCTACCACTGAAAAAGCAGAACAAGTGTACACCTAGTTGAGAAAAGTGAACTGCTACAGATTTCTGGAGAGTGCTGCACGATTCTTTAGTCCAAATCAAAGCGCGTGGAATCATGTATAGCACATGGTGTGCATCACCAGCACTCGCACCTCAAATAAATGAGGTGTCAAAAGAGCGTCAAAAGGAAATGGCACAGAGTCAGTGAGACACCAGGCATCCTGCAGGGTCTCACACAGCGTGATGTTTAAAGCAGAACTCAGGGCCAACAAATGAACTTGAATTATAAGCAGTGCTGTACATTTGTGACAATTATAACATTACTACAAAGTTAAATTTATGTTGGTATTTTACCTTTTTTTTATTATTAATTCTGATATTAACAAGTATCCGCTGCAGCACTCATGTGCAAAGATTTAAGTGGAAAAACAAATATTCAAGTTTAAGTGTTTGTTCAACTGTGGCAACCCGTTAAAGCTGCCAACTCTTCACTAGGAAATGCTGTGTGTCAGCATCAACGGAGGTACAATCACTGAGAGACAGAATTTTATACTGGGTTTCTGCAGATGTGAAAACACTTGAGCAATAAATTTCAGACAGTAGCGAGCCGTATATTTCAAGCTGGCAGATGTGCCTGCCAACGGTAAGTCAATAAACGCCAGCCATGTTTCTGTGGAAAAACAGTAAAAAGCAGAAAACAATCCAAACTCGTCCTCATTCTTAAACTGGGTCACTGCACCATCTGACAGGTCCTGTGTGCATTAAGAAGAATGGTTGAGTAGATTTAGGATTTAGAGTACTAAATGTATGAAATAACTAAGTAAGCATGGATAACTGGTGAATGTGTAGTGGTATACTGGGTTAAATCCATCTGTTATTTTCTTTTTCTCTGTGTAGTTTTCTCTGATGTCCCTAGTTGGCAGTAAACTTTTCCTTTCAATCGTTGGATGCTTTTATTTAGCAGCCAAGACTCAACACACAAACTTGGCACGGAGGCCGAGTTTGGAGATAAAGTGAGTTTAACCTGGCCGATGAGTAACCTTCCAAATGGCATAGAGACAACACTAAATGGCGGAGCCTCTCCAGGGGGAGGAATTCAGCTCATCTAGGACTGAGAAACATCTCTTCAAGGGAGTCAGAAACACTCGTTCTGTGAGCTGAGCTGAGTGGAGTGATGAGCTCCTTGTTATGCAGCCGTGGGTCTTCACAGCTTCTGGGAACAGCAGGGTTTGCGCCACCATGGCACAACGTGACAGTGATGTGGAGAGAAGGATGTGGGTGAAGGGCAAGTTAGGAGGAATTAACAACAGTCTCAGTGACAGAAAGATAATAAGAGGGGAAGAGAAAAAAGCTTTGAGCAATGCAGAGACTAGTGCACAGATAGAGCGAAACTCAGAAGGCCCAGAACTCAAATAACATCTCATAACTATCCGCAAGGGTTGTGTTTTTTTTTTTCTTTGGCACTGTACACTCTATCCTCCACAGGCATGACCCCAAAAGGACAAAAATGATCAGCTTGCCTATGAAGTGCAGTCATAAAGTTCACATTCCTGCCTTCCATTCAACTCTGCTCAATTACAAAAAGTTAAATATGGCTATAATGGTCACAAAAATAGGTTAACTGTACATAGCAAAAGGCACTTTAGAAAGTATTCTGTTACTGCATCTGTTGCAGAAGCACTCACTGTGGCACTCATACGGTCCATCCACCATATGTTCATGATATAATCTCCATAAACATATTCCAAAAATAGCAGATTTATGTTACATAAAGTGACTGAGAGACACATTAAAGAATGAACAGAACAGTTCACTGTCCCTAACCCCGACCCACAGAACACACAGATAATGAAGTCAAACATGGTAAACTATTGTCACACTGACTCTCATGTTGTATTTAACCCTTGAACAGTGTTGATTTTGAGTAGTTTGTGTATGTGTGAGCAGACTGTGTGGACAGTCAGTGATGTTAATCTGGTAGAAGCTATTCTGGCTCCATGCAGGCCATCTGTGACTAAGGAATAAACGTCCTGTGTTGATATTTGTTTAAATTAGTGTGTGATAGCCGGGTCTGTGTGGTTCTGAGTTAAGCTCCAGATGTGTGTGACCGTGTGTTTATGTTCGCTGATGCTCGTGTGTCTATTTATTTATCTATGTGAGTGGACAGATTGCTGACAAAGCTGCCATCGTCTAGCCTGCAGCTGTGCTGTGTTAATAACAATAATCCAGTCAACCTCATCTGTAATGTACAGAAAACCACAACTATTTTAGAGAGGAAATAAATGAAATACCATCTTACCACTAATTTCACAACTGGGAGCGTCTGCAAGCGTTTTTATTTTCATCTAGGGATGGGGTCCCCTTATTGAATCTTATTAACTTCAACATTTGCAAGTAACTAAAGGGTAAAATAACTACAACTAAAAGATGTTTAATCATCTCTTGTGGGCTGAGAAGGCAGAAAAACTACAGTGGAAGCCTAATTAATGTTCACAACCTGTACTTACAACCTAAATCTGAGATGAGCAGGATAATATATGACATGTTCATCAAATGTATGACACATTCAATTAACAGCCAGATACTTACTCCAAATACTGAGGATCCTGACTCAGAACTATTAGGCTGATCACATTAAAATGTTGATATGACCTGAATCAAAGTTTAACTGGAAGACTCTTAAAATGATGTGAAGTGATCAGCTGGATCATTTCTCTAGAAAAGAGTTTCTGTTGGTCTCTGTTGAACAACAAAAACACAGTCCGCTCAGTGTTACAGAGTGATGTCTCTTCACTCACAAACAATCTTTGTCTGAATTCAGACACCAGCTGCAGAGCGCACATTAACCAGAGAACAACCAAACTTTTTATTCAAGCTGTTGAAAAATTAATATTAATTAGCTAGAGCGGCAGCAACACTGACAGGCAGCTAAAAATGAGAAGCCTGCTACCTGTATGTTTTCCATTGGTCTTTACTAATAAATAAGAGTGTGTCAAGACAAAAGGTTTGATAAGAGATACGTTAGTATACAAGCTTAATGAATCAGGGTATTTTGCAGACTGGGAACTGGATCCAAAATGTAACCAGCTATCTGAACCGATCCTAGTTTTTATTAATGAAAGAAACTTTTAATAATTGCACATAATGTAGCCTAATGGAAGAAAAGTTGACCACATAGTCTAATAACTTTTTGCAAAAAACACAACAATTTTGCACCA
This sequence comes from Thunnus maccoyii, assembly GCF_910596095.1. Classification (NCBI taxonomy): domain Eukaryota; kingdom Metazoa; phylum Chordata; class Actinopteri; order Scombriformes; family Scombridae; genus Thunnus; species Thunnus maccoyii. Next base: position 17,565,577 of record NC_056538.1, read on the forward strand.
ACTACTACATCATGGTTTCGATTGCTTTTTTAATTAAATATATTTTGACATATATTGAGATAGCAAACTAAGATCAAATGTGTGGGTGTATTATGAAGTGAGTGTTTCATGGATCAGATGTTGATATGAACTTCAAATGCATGAGCTAAAGAAAAGAAACACACAAACATGTGGTTTACAAACCTAAAGCTGTGATGGAGACCTGGGTGCAGCTCCATCTGTGAACACCGCTGGTAGTGTTCATGGACTGGAAACCAGCCAGAAGGATGATATCCCTGTCACTGCACTGGACTACACACTACTGCTAGTTTAAGAAGAGTGATTTGGGTAAGATGGCATGAACCTCTGCATCAGCTTACAAAATTTCCCAGAAGAGCTGACATGCACACCTCCGAAATGTGCAGTTCTAAACATCAGGCCGAATGCTGACTTGCAGAGCAGGGAAGGCTACCTGATAGCACTGATGTAGAGCTTAAATAACTGTATTCAAGAATATTCCAATTTTGTCTAGTAGAGGTGTTTGTCACTCAAATTAATATACTATAAACACAGATGCACCCACTTAAGTGACTTGTTTTCATCCATTATGTTCACTAATGAGGGTGGCAGAGGTAAAGGAGTGCACCTGCACACATATCCATGATATAGCTGTCTGTCACTTGTTGACATCTTTCATTTTCTTACTTTTGGATATAAAGTCATACTAAAGCAACTGAGAGGGGCTTTCAAGAAGGACGTCTCTCCCATTCTGAAATATCCACTCATTTTGAAGCCTCTATATCAGCCACAGTTATAAAGAAAATTGTTTCTCATCATAAAACAAAAAATGGCATGATTATGTTGAGTTGATGCGTCCCCTGGGTAAAGTACTTTCCACTGTGTGAATCACATAAATAGCTTAAAGCAGTGAGCTCATGCAAGCAGCAGGACACTACAGTGAGCACTTTCTGGAGGGAAATCTGCAGCAGCAGCAGGAGTGAATACCCCTACCTCTCAGTACAGACATCCTGCCTGACTCCAAGTTTACATGCATCAATAGAAATGTGAAAAATGCATAATTTCTGGGAGGGACTTTTCCTTCTTGTTCCCTTCCACTAGTTGGGAGCAGGAATCTGATTGCTGACCTTAGTCTGAATTCTCAGGCTAGCTCTATTAATAGCCCAGACACCAGCGAACGCAAGACTCCTAAGTCAGCAGCCAGAGCTCGCTCGGCCAGGCCCCGCTTTAATTTGGCTCTAGACGGACTAGGCTGTTGATTAGAAAGAAAAACAAGGCTCCCGAATCTTCTCATTCAACTCATTCATTCTTCAGTGCTTAGAAAACGAAGCAGACTGCAGCTAAAACATACAGCATGAAAAAGACCTTTAATGTCAGTCGATGCCAGGGATACAGATATCTATCTATCTGTAACTGCACTGAGATAAAACCTGGGTCTTTTTAAGCAGAATGGTTTACAACATGACAATATCCAAGCCTTCACCATTTCCCTCTAATGGTAATAATGCAGAGAGAGGGGCACCATTTGGCACAGCTCCCAGGGAAACTGGGCAGCAATGCAAGAGAGACACTGCTATGCCACAACCCGACTGCTCATTCAGAGTAGTGAAATGGGGCTTTTGTCTAAACAAACTCTGGAAAACAGTAAGGTATTTAGAGAATATTGGTGTATTGCAGCTCCAACACTAACAAGAGCTGGCTGTAAATCAGTTACAAAATTGCCTAAATCCAGCAAAAGATTAACAACTTCTGACAGGCTTGTGAGATGTGACTCTGGAAACGCCAAACTTCTGTCCTGCTATAAACTACGACTCTCTGTGTTTATGGTGACAGAAATTCAGTGTTCGAGCTTCTTTGTGTCACGGGAACTCCTACTGATGTTGCTTTCTTTAAAACACTGAGGGATTGGCGTACATTGTCTTGTGATGTTATGCAATGCCGAGATGTCTCTTTTCCCGGCCCACTCATGCTGTAGTTTTCCCAGTGAAAACAATGTCAAAACCAAAGTGGCTCAATGGAAAAGGCCACAACTGTCATTTTGGATAAACACTGGATAAACGTCTCAGAGCTACATCGTGCTGTCCGCCTACAATCTTTCCCTCTATTGTCTTTTCTTTTAAGAAATGACCAGTACAACTTAACTTTGTCGTACTGTAAACACAATGTCATGAGAGCCTGAGACCCATTTTAATGCTTAAATAAGTAAGTCACATTGTGCCCTTCGCTGGTTACAAGGTCAGATATTCAAAACATACACTTTAAATGTCCTCAGTGTGTGTTTTGTAATGTGATCCAATGGATGATCACAGGTAAACACATTCCACCTCCTTCAGGCTGCTCCTAAAATATGTAACATTCCTCACAAACATAAATATCACTGACAAGCAGCACAAGAGGGCGGCTGGCAGTCTGCTGTGGCAGCGGTTAACAGGTGGAGTGGATGGGCAAGGACACAGAGGGCGTTTATTTACTGCCCATTAGTCTGCTCTGTGGTGGGAAACTACAAGAGCCCAAGGGGGGCTTTCATACTTTTAAATTCTGGGCATTCTTGAGACATGAGAGTATGCACTTGACTTTAACTATGGATGTAAGGGAAACAACACGGCAGGGAGCATGTGGGATCACAAACATGACATCCCGTCAGTCTGTATCCCAAAATGTATGTTAAACTGTTTAGTTGCAAAAAGCACTGCAAGACATGGGCATTAATATCTTGACCACATAATAAAAATTACAACTAGATATCTTTTAGATTAAGAGCCCCTGCAGGAGAGCAGAAAAGTTGACACTGCTTCAGTGAACTTTGGAATAAATATCAAATATTATTCAATGTCTCTTCAATAACTAATCAAAACATGAACTACATGTCAGTTTCTCCCTCAGCCAGCAAGAACTAAGTTTGGTTTCTTTTTTTTTCTTCTGGCTTCTCAAGGAAATAGACAGTTCCAGGTCAACTCATCTTCTGGTTGAACAAATTCTTCTGAAGTGGTGCTTGTGCGCACTTGTGTTTACACATATACACAGTACTGACCCAGAGGAAAACACTGGAGTTTACTCATATTACTCACATGTTGCACAGTTACTCAAATGTGGCTCAGCTAAATAAATATAACTGATGGAGGAAAAGAGACTTTCACCTTATTAGACTCTTTAAATGCCCTTGTTTCATCCACACAGGTGTTTCACTTATAGTGCCTGATTAAACCTCTTTCAGTCTGATTTCGTTCGATTACTATGAGGAATGGGGTGACTGAACTTGCCTCTTTTGTTTTGCTCAATCAGATTAAACTTAAAGAAATCACAAGGCTCTCCAATGTCCAGCAAGTTTGAGAGAGGCAGGGGGATTGACCCCTCATTCAGGAAATATTGATTATATATCTGCACATTCAGGGCTGTGTGGGTGTTCACAGACTGTACCCTCCTGCGTAGGTGTGCATCACCTTCAAATACAGATACAAGTTAATGTTTTTAGTTTAAGTAATAGTGACTGTTGAAGAGAAATATTGCTGAAATTCTCTTGGAAACTGAAGACGATTGTAGAAACAACAGGGGGATTTGAAAATGATCAAGCACTTTCTCACTGACAGAAACACACACATGCTGTACATTAAAATGCAATTTAGTGCTGAGTTTCAAAGGTAGCCCTGCAGACAGGAACCAGTGATAGTGAGACTTAGATCACAGCAATAACTCAACAGCCTTTCTATATATGAGTCTGGCCATCCTTAGACTCAGTGCTCAGTAAGACACTGACATTGAGGTAAGATTATAAGGTAAGATATTCATATATAATAGTTATTCTAAAAGAAATAATATTTTTGCTTCTCTTTTAGATAAATGATCCTTCTTTTGTACAGACGTTTGATGGAAAGCTGTAAGAACAGTGGTCCACCTGCTGTTAAAGCCCTCTTTCCTGTGTCTTTGTCAAAATGTTTCATTAAAACACACTTAAAAAATACTTTGGATACTTAGAAAAAGGTCTGAATAAGCACTGCCAGTGTATATCACCCCATAAAGAGTTGCCCGTGGCAACCTGTTAATCTGCTGAAACTACCGGATGTTTTTTCTTGTTTCCTTTCAGTGACCAGGAGTCTAAAAAGAGGCTGGAAGAGGTTTTCCAACAGTAAAAATAAGGAAGTCATTAGCTGCTTATGGTGCTTAAATACTAACGCCAGCTCCATAAAGCCGTCAGTAATGGGCATCTATGCTCTATGTCCTCTTAACCTTTGAAGATTACACTACATAAACACACGGACACACACACGATAAGATAGACACCTGTAATTAAAACTACCTCACACAGAGCAACAGTAAATGAGTATGTGGTTTCCTGCCAGTCAGAGGTTTTTAAACACAGCAATTTTGGTTAAATCTCAAGCAGTATCATTGTAAATTCATTGTGAGTACCCCGAAATTAGGAAATATAAATAGAAGTAAGTATATGTATAAGGGATGTACAACAATATTTGTGACTTTTTTTATCTCATTGAAAGTAAACTAGATTTACTTGGAAACTGTTGATCCCTCAATCAATCTTTGTAGGCAACTGAAGTAAAAAACAATAAAACATGTGCATTTGTCTTATAAAGGGAAAGTGTGCAGATTTAAGTCTGTTTACAGACTTGGAGAGCACAACTGTATGTCGTATAAAGTTGTATAAAGGCACCAGAAGAAGCTGCACAAAGTCTGATAAATTGCCTCAAGTGACATAACTTGAGTCAGCATAAGTTGGGCTTGATGACTAGTTTGAAAATCAAAAAAATTGTTGGGATTGTGGGGACAGAAAGAAATTAGGTTACAGATCTCCGTCTCACTCCAAATCTCTGCTTGACACCAGCGTCTCAAGGCTACATTAACCACTACTAGCATACTAGCATAACCCACCTGAACCTCTGAGCTAACTGTTGGCAGTCAAGTTGCATTATGGTTAATGTAGACGCCAAGTTTAAACAAGGGAGAAGAATGCATCGAATCAAAGATACAATATCTTTGGCTCTACATCAATTTTGATACGTTTTTAAAAAAAAAATGCCTATCACAAGATTGTCTTTGAGATAAACTGCCAAAAATGATCATTATAAACACTATATACACTATCTGGAAGAATTCTGATTAAGCCTACTGGATGTTACTGTAATTTCACATAAATCACATTTATTCTGACTGAGTGATCAAGATCTACAGCAGACTCTTTCAAAAGAGAATCAAAAATGTATACCTGTTTCTTATGGTTTTGTTAGGTTCAGAAATTTGGTCCTTGGCATTGAGGCTGGACATGGGTATAAATAGAGGTCCTGGTGTGGTTTGAGCTCCTGGATAACAGGGAGGTCAACATGCCACAGGTATGTGAGAGTGTTTATGTGGATGTTATAGAATGAAGCCAGAGGGAGCGAGTCAGACTGTTTTAGACAGACTGGCGAGCTCCTTCATACACCGGAAGACAAAGAGGAGAAAAAAACAAGTCTGGAAAGAAGGGAGAACATAAAAGGGGAGAGAGGTGAGGGGAAAAGGGGGAGCAGGCTCAAGGGATCGAGGGAGGCTGGAGCTACGTTTCTCCTCTTTGATCCTTCAATGAGACGCACATGTTGTGGTGTTCACCCAGTTCGTATGATCCCAATTCTCACAGAAGCACATTTCTTCCTTCCCAAATCACTACCGTTGCTCATTCCCTAAACACTTCACATTTCAAAGCATTTACTACACGACAGAAGAGTCAAACTTCCTCAAAGTCCCTTGACTCGAAACAAACCACCATGATCCCGGTTGTAGTGTCACAGAACGACATGAAACTAATCAATATCCAGGCAAGTAAACAGGTCATGAGATGATGCACAAGGACCTCATCAACACTGTAGCTGTAGTAGTAGCTGAGACTTTATTTTAAGACGCCAAGAAAGATCAAAGATCAGATGCTGATTAGCTGTATCATGTGTATACAATCTGCCACAGACCTCTGTATACAATTCACAGGCAAATCACCTACACTGCTGACTCATCTGCAGCTCAACACTACTGAATACTAAATATACTAAATTGTTGTCCAGAGAGAGAAAAAGAGAAGAAAATATCAGTAAATTTTGATTCATGGGACTCATGAAACTATTCGCAAAATACCTCTCAAAGAGCAGTATTTACTGAATGGTTCCTGTGCTTGTGGTTACGGCTTCAGTGTCTGGTTTCAAAAGAGGCCGGCTGTGTGAGTGATGTGGATTAAGTGACACACACATGTGCTCTCAGACCTCAGACAGACACGCACACATAAGTGTCTGATGTGATGCATGGAGGAAAGAAAATTCACACACAGAGGTGATGGTCGATAAAGGAGCACCTGGTCTGTGTCTTACATTTGAGATTCATTTCTGACACTGTTGGGACCTCCTGCTTATGTTGAGAAAAAAAGGGGGTCTTGTGAGAGTGTTTGATGTTAAAAGAATAGCAGATTCAAAATGACAATATAAATATGACTGATTTATTCCCTCACACAGAGAGAAATAAAAAGGACATATGTCTCTCTCAATTAACCACTTCTTTAAATGCCAAGTACAGTAACATTCCCCAAATATTGTGGTTGTGTCTTAAACTCTGAACCTCCTCTCGCCTCCATCTATCATCATGTCACAGCACGCTAACACATTCTGCTTTACTTACACCCAAATGCTTAAATCTGATACCACCATCTGGGTAAGTATCTGTTTTGTCTGTGTGCCTGCTGGTTGTGGTGGTGCTTAATGGTGTGAATGGAAAAAGATGTTAGGTTAAAGCAATCAAACTGGTTTCTTTCTTCTGGTATTTCATATTTTAGATATATATGCTGGATGCCAGTGGTTTTGTGGAGCTGCTTCTTAAGGAAAATGAAACCTGGCAAGGAGCTTTCTGTGACTGCACGTCTGTGAGCTCTCTTATCTTTTGTCATCTGCATTCTTTTTGAAAGTCTGTCAAACTTTGTGCATTTCCTCATGCTTTCCACATTTCTACTCAGTTGTTTCGCCTCGTCTTCAAGCTGTTCTCAACACCATCTTTCCTTTTCCTTTAAACTCCACATTATATCAAATTATTTAACATCCATTCCTCGACACATCCTTGACACCCAGATCTTGAAGATATAAGGCCAATTTGCCCTCCGTTTTACCCAGTAACAGAGAAAAGTAAGGGGTCTTATGTTCTCCGGGGACATCCTTTACTACATCCCATGTCGTCAAGAAGATCTCCACCATCTCATCTGCTCTTCCTTTTGGCTTGCCTGGCATTTCCTCTCACTGTCCTGCAGCACGGTGGGAGCATCTGGAAGTGTTTTCTTAAAGGGAGTGGAGGGTGCTGCAGCTGAGGACCATGCTGGTTCTGGACACACAGAACTGTCATCTCATCTCTATGTATTAGCACGAACACTTAGACCCATGGCTACATCAAAAGACGTCAAACTTATGTAAAATTTAATCTTAAGTAACAGAAAGGCTGAAGGCAAGTGGCAGTGATTGGCTGCAGTTGGCTGAGACGTTGAATAATTTCTATCTAAATGATGGTTGTTCAAAATGTGACATGCAGAACATTTTGTACAGCTTGCACACATGTTTCAGGTGAAAAATGTTACATTATAAATCACTCACAGTCACTTCATATGATTTACTGTCTGCACATATGATGACATGACATATTTCTGACACATCTGATACCAAAATGTTAGTAACTGTCTTAATATGCTATGTGCGTGTTGTGTAGCTGTGTCTTCGCAGTGCCTGCAGTTACAGTAAAATCAAAGACTTTGCTCCCAGAAGAATACAGATTAGATCAAGACATCCTGACTGTCGGCCCAAGCCATCCTAACTGTCCATCCTAACAAACATCAGTCTGGCTGATCCACAGCCTGTATGGTACTTCCGGAGTCAATTTGTTACATGTTAAATGTGAGATCTGTGAGAGCAACAGATGAGAGCTCCACAGGTTATAGCTCAGAGTTAGAGATTACCAACATTTCCCAAAAATACTTTTCAGCAACACAGAGCCTGTATCTATCTTTTATTCAACACCAACTGACTCACTATCTGACATTTACTGCTGACAGTTTTGGAAAAATGTCCATTAAACTCCATAGAAGCTGTAACAAAAATAAGATGACGTAACTTAAACATTTCACACGTTATCAGCATGAATAGAAAGAATCTATGAAATGTATCCAGAAAAGCAAGAAGCTAACAGGGTGATTTTTTCTCCATAATGGTATGCTTTATGTTTAGTCACCAAATACTGCATACTGGCTTTAAGACAGCATGAACTGGACACACAAGGGCGTAACTTTGGGTTGAACATTCGGGGGTTGAGATCTCCACCCATATAGGGGGGTCTGGGGATGTGCCCCCCCCCCGGAGATGTTTATTGCAAATAGGCTGTTAAACGGCTGTTTCACATTAATTTTAAGGGGAAGAGACAAACCAAAACAACATGCTCTACATATCCCAACTAGTGTAGTTGAATACCATAAAATCATTCACTTTGTCTAAAAGCACCAAATTTGCATTGTATCAATTTGTTGTTCCAGTATTAGTAAAATGGATATTTATCACTTCCTGAACATATCTTCAGCCATTTGATAGTTATGCCACAATTTAACTGTGCTTAATCCTTATTACTCTGTGATAATTATTGCAGCATTGTTGGCTGTCAAGACCCTGGCAGCTGTCACAGCCACCAATCCTCTGCACCATTTTGTATCCATGTAAAAAAAAAAAAAAAAGTCTCAAAGCTTTAAAAGTGTTGTCTATGCTCAGCTGGTCCCTGGCACGTGGCTAAGTCAGCTGCTACAGACATGAAAAGAAACATGCAAATGCATTTCTAACTTCAAAGCATATATGACTTATAAATAACTAAAAAGAAAATCACAATTATTCGTTAGTGTATTCATAATTGTGTCCTTGCCAGAGCGTTTATGTTCTCACCTGCTCACCTGAAACTCCCCTGCCTGTCGGACCACTGCCCTCACCCTGTCTCTCACTGTGAGGAAACCACATGGTCCAGATAAAAAAAAAAAAGTCAGACACTTCTAACTCTTGCATGTCTTTTAACCTGCTCAACAGTGTTTGCTTGCCACAACATTTTAACTCTTTGACCTCATTACCTGGTCACCTGTGCCTCCTCTCTCTCTCTGATCACCCTGCCTGACCTGCTGCTAAATTCACCTTCTTGGATCTGATGAAATATAAGATACAACTTAGAAATAAAAACTAGTTATCCCTAATATTAGCAAGATAATCGTAACTAGCTAGTAGCTCCAGTAAAAGTAGTCTGATTATATTATGGCTAAAGTTAGCCTAACTAGCTTACAGCAGAAAATAAGACTTTCATTCAATTATTTGACTCATGAGTGGTAGGTAGGAAGAGATTTTTCTCTTTTTGTTGAACAACCAACAACTTAAAATTGTTGGTTGGTCTTTTGTCGCTCCTCTTTTCATTTTGTATGCTAGCTTGCTATTGCTCACAACCAAGTCTAACAGTACAGGGGCAGGGAGGGGTTGGAAAAATGTTATTCTTTGCTTGTTAATTACATTGAATTGAGAAAACCAACCACTTTATCATGTTTTATAACAGTTAATATTTTTCATTCATCAGTATGATATGATATTCGGGGGGGTTTGTACTGGCTGGTTTTGATTACTGGGGGGGTTACAACCCCCACATCCCCCCTGTAATTTACGCCTATGTGGACACACATAAGCTAAACTATAAGAAAACTCCAGCATGCTCTCCAAGCCACAGATTGAAATACTAGAGGAATTTGAAAGTTGTCCAACATGGGCTAGAGGTTAGGAATGGATGCTGCAAATACCATACTTGTGCAATGTGAACATGGATTCTGAGTTTGCCAGAAAAACTACCACACTAGAGATGTAATTTGAAGTGTGATGACAAACCATGCCGTCAGCTCCATGGCTACATCACTGATTGTCAGCGTGGTGGAAAAACTGTGAAAGACAGTTTCTTAGTCCTTAGATGGGCAATTTCAAGTCTCTGGAACAAGGAACAGCTGGAGAACAGCACAGATGATCTTTATACAGAAAGAATCCTTCCCTCCCCCAAAACATGGTGGTCAGACTGATTTGATAACTGCTGTCGTGACCTCGTCACCTGCCTCACTTCCTACCAGAAAGCAAATCGTCTTTATAATAACTGGATGACACTGTCTCTGGTGTAGCTGTAGCATTTCTTGCACTGCTATCAGAGCGCTGGGACCTCGTTGGGGGCCATGGGAACTGGGCTGAGGTTATTTATAGCGGGTGGGGGGCTTGGCAGGGGCCATTTCTATGAGGCTTTAGAGGAATGTCTAAGGTCGCCCTCTGACCAAAACTTCTGCAGAGTGCCGAGGCTGGAGGTTGGAAGGCTAGCTCGGGCTGACGTGGGACATCTGCAGAGATGAAGACACGAGCCAGTTAGCTTGAGGGTCTGGTGAGCAGGCCCAGCGGGGAAAGGAAGGAAGCGGTGAGCTTAGGAAGTTAGAATGTCAGAGGAGGACCAAATAGGGCAATTCAGCAAACCCATCTAAAGCTAGCCGTTAGTAAAATGAGCCAAAGACGATTACGTGAAGCAGCAATCTTCAATCAGATATTCCAGAGAGGTTTGTAGGGGAATGCACATCTGTAGCAACACGACAATTGTAGTCCATATATGAAAAGATAAAAAATGTGCGTTTATTAACTGGTCGTATTGAGACAAATCTGTTTTATAAATCAAACCAGCTGGATTAACAGCACTGGGTAAAAGTATTTTGGTATTGAGTATTTATTGTACACAAATTGTCAGCAGACAATTTGACATGTTATTGTAGGAAAATCACAGGTGTTTCTAATAACATTAATGATGGCTCCATTTTATTCAAGTGTCCCAGTAAGTCATGACAGTGTGACACGGTGACCAGTGTGCAAAACATCAGCAGCCTGAAACTGAAGCAGCTAAATGGATTTCAGCCAACATTCATTTTGTTATTTACACTTTGCTTTGCATATAGTGTTTCTAACATTTCTGCACTTTCATGTATGTAAATGAGTTCAACAAAATATTATAAACTAGAGACTGCAGCCATGCCGTCGTCCAAATAAACCCAAATCAAAACATGTAGTTGAATAAAAAAGTATAAACAACATTTCTCTTCTCTGGTGGTCGATGATTATATCGCACATTAACCTGCATTATTCATACAAACTGAAAGTATGTTTGCAGTGCAGCTTCTCTTCCTGTGGAAAAAACTGTCTCTCATAAAAGAATACCCAACACATGAAGTCTAATGTTCACAACAAATCCCTTTTTAAGCACTCATCTTTCATCATCTCTTTATTGTTGTCATACAGCGGCCTCATATTCAGTGAAGTGTTGCGTGCCTGCTCCCTAACCCGATTGTTTGCCCTCGCATCAAACTCAAAAAGCCCAGAGGGCCGCCTGTCAAAGCCAAACCCACAAGCTAAAACCCTTGCACTACATCCTCAGTGTCTGCATCACAACAATACCATCACACAGTGCATCTCACTATACATGCTCTGAGAATTAAGCCCACACACTTTACCCAGTGGAGAGTAATACAAAATGATGTATCAGGTTTCAGTGATGAGTGATACGCCACCGTCTCTCACTGAAAGGGCTCACAGAGTAGAGAGCATTGTTGTTGGTGCATTAATTCAGTCAGATAATGTCATGGATGATAGAATTACTGTACAGGCATAAGTATAATGTTAACACTTGATACTCTACAGTGGTTATGATTCACATGACAACAAATATGACTGGATATATGTGAAGGAAAAGAAAGAACTGTGTCAGGGCTTTATCCTCATGTAACAAACACAGTATGTGTTGAACCATGAAGTGAATGTACTGTAAGTAAAGGTCAGATCACAGCTCACACCCTTCATTTGGCACTCCCTCAGCCTAATTACTGCTGATGTTTTGTTTACAATAATATGTACTGTATGTGTTTCTTCAATGATGAGATGTCAATCAGTGGGCGACAGAAGGGTGTGGCAGTGCGTATCTGCAGATTCTGCCATTCCAGTTTGCAAATGAATGCAATGAACATGCACACGCTGGCGGTGACGGCAAATGAGAAAAACAGACAAGGCTACAGGGGAAATGGAGGAGAGGAAAAGGGGAAAACCGGCATCTACTGCAGAGGCTAGCTAGCTAATGGGCTAATAAAGTCCAAGTATAGACAGCCTACACTTTAGCTGCAGAGGCAAGCAGCAACTGAAACACAGGAAGCTAATGGCTAGTTGAGCAAAAGCCACAGAGGAATGCACCACTGTGAATGTTTGTGCGGAGAGGTTTACTCAAGAGAGACGTCCATCCCCTCCTCGATGCCTCTCTGTCCATAGCTGGCACTGCCCAGACGAAGTGATATCATTCTGAGTCTGTCCATGTGTGTGTGTGTGTGTGTGTGTGTGTGTGTGTGTGTGTGTGTGTGCATGTGTTGCATTTTTAGGCTAACAAAGAGAAGCCACAGCCACCCTTTTGCTGTACCACACCCCGGAGTCCTGCGTGGCTTTGCAGCCGTGGGGTGTGGGCACAGGAGAAGGGCACTTAAGTTATGTCAGCCTGGGCTGGATGATTGCTCTCAGAGGGGAGATATAGTGTGTTTATTGACAATCACACAATGGGTGTGGTTTGAAAAGCATGAACTAAATTTATGTAGACTCGGACATCTGCTTATTTAATCACATACCCAGAAAGGGATATGCCAAACCATCACATGAGAGTAACCAGTGAATGTCGTCACCAAACTGAGAAGCAGCGGGAGCAGCTTCAACAGATGTTGTCCCATCGAAAAAACATCCTCACAAGGTGTTCCTCCTGCATACGCTGCAGCTTTGTCACATAGGCTTGGAATGTGGCTGAGGAAGGAACCAGGGTTTGTCACACCCATACAGATCCACTTCTCTCCACTCGTCTGTGAACTGCTCAGGCTTGAAAACAAACACGCCCCCCCGCGCCCCTTTCATCCCCACTCAGCCGGGCCAAACACAGCTGCCGGGCTTTGGGATGTAGACAAGTAGAGGAGGAGAGTGAGGAGAGTGAGGAGAAGGAGGTGAGGGGGTCAGTTTTGACACTAAGGTGACAGGCAGCTGCTGCTGGCTACCGGAAAGACAATGACAGATGAGCACTGTCACTGTGAGACTACAATACGCTTCAAGAGAGCTGCTGACTCTGCTGAAGGCTAGTTGGCTTAGACTTAAGGCAACTATAACCACTAAAAATGTAGGAGTGAAACACAAACAAAGGCAGTAGGTATTCAAACAAAGTTGACTGTCTCACTTGTCACTTTGCAAGACAAGGAACAAGAAAATCTGGGCTTTGAGAACACACCTATTCTCACGCAGCTCTGTGGTATCATGTAAAACCCCGAAGCACATATGTACAGAGAAGTCATTAATGCACATTATTCGCAACAAAAATCAGAAGCTCAGTTTGAACATTTTGTGGATAGGAAACTTGTCTCATGTGTGTAAATGATAAAACATTTCACATTCAGACTGAAAATGTGGTTTCAGCAGTTTGAAATATTAAAATTTCAAGGTCCAATCACTTTGTCGCTTGTTCAAACTAATGGATAAACACTGCACAGAGGCCTGAATAGCAGTGGCTATCAGGGCTGACATCAACTAACCACATTGTCCTCATTTTGGTGAGATAATCGAGGCCAAATAGCCCCTCACCAATGACCTACTTCAGAATCATTAAGGAAAACTCTGGTTTCTTACCTCATAGTCTGGTCAGAGGAAGATGGTTGATCAGCAGGAAAAAATATTCCAAAATCCACATCCAGTAGAGTTCAGACACATAAGAGAGGAGCAGAAAGAATTATTGTCAACATGTTGAACAGATATTATCTGACAACCTTTCAAAATAGACCTGTACATTTATTGTGCAATAAATGCTGATAGTAATCTGAGAAACATCTCAGAAGTCACATGGCATCTCGTCTGGTTGTAGTAACCACGTACTATTTGACACCTGGATCATCCAGTTTCAGGATCTGTCTGACATGATTTATTTTTTTCAAAGGAGGGAGACCCTGCTTTGTCAGGGGGCCTACCACTTGTTAGAACAAGTTGCATTATGGACTGAATTCAGGGCTTTATTGAAGTTACTTTAACACAAATATGCTCAAAAACAGATCATGTATGGTTTAGACAGTCAAGACACTTATATTTACACTTATTGGTGTTGCAGACTAACTAAATAACTGTAAATAAGTCTTTCTTGAGACCAGAGACTTGTTATCTTATCTTTCAGACAACCCACCAAATAGTCTTTCATTAAAAATTCAACTTCTGCACATCTCTAAGCCTATTAAACAGTGAAGATCAGGCTGAAGACAAATACCACACTGATACTTTTATAGCACTGGTGTAATTTTTACAAAGTCGCCTAAACAAAAATGTTTCAATTAAATGTGCCAATTATCATCGACACTTCACATGCACGATGCATGATGAACACATTTTTGATTGGAAAATGTTGAGATTTTGGGCACATGTGTATGTGATAAAGCTTGAGTGATGAAAAGTATCCAAGAATGCTTCAAAGATTGCATGAACTTAAGTCTAAGGTTGAGTGTGCTTGTGTCCTAAATAAATTGGTGCAGGGGCTCCTGTAGGTTTTCAGATTTACAGTAGGCTATTACAGGATCAGTCCCTTCCCTTCCTAAGGTATCTGGTTTTACAATAGGGGACATTAATTATTACAGGACAATACATTCGGAAAACTACCATTTCAACACATACAAACGCCCTGCTGCTGAAGGTCATGGGCCTTTCTTTAGGAACAAGGCAGGAGTGTGGCACACCCAGTAAGAAGAAACTGGCACTTATATCAGAGTCTGGCACTTTTAGATCAGTTGGCCTCTCCAGTAATTAGTCAGGACCAGACGCCTATCCAAATTATTCATGATGTTTGCCATTTACTGATTCTTTCTGTTCTTAAGAGGCAAAACAAATTTCTTTACTGCAAGCTGCTGGGAAACTTACTGGCGGTGTTACAAATATTGATTCACTACTTTAGACTCACGACTATCAGTGCCTATGAGCTCACAGAGCAGACTGTGCAGAGACGCAGGTGAGGAACCGGAAATATCATTATAGTCTCTGCAACCATTTACAACCACTTCAGGAGAGCAGAAATGTTACAGCTGACAGGCAGTGCTTTAGTAATCCCTGCATATGGACGATATATAATGTATGAGCTGCTCTTTAAAACAGAACTGGCATCAGTGTGCATCACTCCAGATGCACGGTGAGTGAAATTACTGTGGCAGGACGACATGCAAATAAGACTCCTGTGCACTGTTGACGGAGCAAACATATCAACAAATAAATGAAACATCTACAACCATCTCTCCCAAAAAATGTCTGCCAGTTTAGAGCCGAAAACGTCGACGCAGGACATGTGATTGACATTAAATTCCTGGACTGTATTATAACAGCTACTCGCTTGACTTGTTCATATTTCTTGTGGTTCCTCTCTTGACCTACATGCTGTGGTCGTCCAGCAGTGATGCTGTCAGCGCAGCCACAGACTGCAGCGAGGATGGTAGCATCTCTCCACAAGGCTTTCCCTGAGGAATGTTAGCCACTGCTGACTGTGCCATCCATCCACACCACCCACTTCCCCACAGCTACACTTCGTCAGGGTTGCTTTTGTGTTTTTGCTTCATTTGTTAAATGGGTTATGGGCTCTTAATAAAGCAGGCCTAGATTCCTTCAGCTCACAGGACAGTTCGGCTAAAAATGGAGGGTACATGAGAAGTTTAATATTTAATTTTACAACCACTGTCTTTTAGAGTTCCCTGGCTGATATGTGCCAACATTTCATCACTAAGCCATGTCTAAAATATTTAAGTAAAGCAAAGTAAATTTAAAGTAGTTTTTTTTCCAGTGATCTGGGACAATCCCAACATTAATAACACACTCAAAAGCCAGACATGTAAAAACTAACATTTGAACATATCACTGAGATGTTAAATCTAGAGTGGCTCCACAAAAAATGAACAAGCAGAGCTGGCAAAGGTGAGAGCTCGGGCACAGGACAGATAACACTAAAGAACTCAGAAACATTCAAAGAGCATTTAAAACAGAGCAGCATTTGGACCTAATCATGTGAGCACTTTTATTATATCTATGAATTCATCTCTAGCGAGCAAAGCAGAGCAAATAGAAGTTTTAAAGCCTTTGGGTTTATATTTGTGATCACTATAGTAAAAGACATGGAGTGTAACTGATCTTCAGATGCAAATATAACCATATGGTGGAAACTCAGCACTATCTCTGCCCACTCTCTGCATGAGAGCTCTCTTCATCTCCCACTTTCTCATCTTCATCCTCGCCACCATCCTACATTCCCCTTTCTCTCGCTATCATGGGACAACAATCTGAACCAGGCAGCTGTTTCAGTGTGACTGTAGCCTCCAGCACTCCATATCATGAGACCGGTGTGCCCGAAAAGAAACCCAAATGGGGAGCTCATGAGATGTGAACAGGCTGAGAGCTAACACAGTTTTCAGACGTGATAAGACGCAGGTAATCAGCGCTTGATACAGTTTGAGTAAGGAATCGAAAACTGGTTAGACCTGCAAGCGTAATAAACCACAAATGTAACACGAATCTGCAGCTTTTAATGTAATAATCCCACTAACATAATGAGTTCCCCACTAACGTAATAGCAGTCGCCTACATTTATTAATGATTTATTCCATTTGTGGGATGTTGTTATATTTGTGGGACCAACAGACCGATAAATCAGCTGGGCTAACATATCGGCAGATATTAGCTTATTGCAAAGCAGATACTTTATATCGTAGTGGAGTATGGGTCGGTGAGTGCAGAAATGTCAAAATATGCTTGAGGTAATTTACTGTCAGTCGACCAGAAAGAACTGTTTGTTTTTTCAGCAGTAAAATGTCCTTATCAGTGCTTGTTTGGACAAGCAACATAAAAAGATTGATGCTGTTTCTGGAGTATTTTTCAGTTTTACAAGAGAGAAGACTTCAAGGATCAAGACTAACTGGGTGGTTTGGCAAATGTATTTCTTTAAACACTCAAATATTGATATCAATCCTCTAAAATCCAATATCCGCCAGGCTATACGGAAGTAGTAGCTACAACCTTCATACCCAAGTTTAAGTGTAACGTGGAAATTATGCAGGGCCTCAACAAATGACTGTCGATGTTTAGACGATGAAATAGAGAAAAAATGGCATTCACTATTTCTCAGTGACCATTGTGATCTTCAGTTTGCTTGTTTTTTCTGACTAACAGTCTAAAACCTTAAGACATTCAATTGACTCAGTCACATATGACTAAGAAATACAGAAAACCGTCACATTTGAGAAGCTGGGAGCTATGAAATGTTTGGCAATTTTGGCTTGAAAAATGACTGAAACGATTAAGCAATTATCAAAATACTTGTCGATTAATTTCCTGTCGATTGACTACACGATTAATTTTGCAGCTGTAAAATGATGTTAACCAATCAAGATATCAGCTGAAGATTTCATCCACCTACATCTAATGTTAGAGATAGAGCTGGAACAATTAGTCGATTAATCGATTAGTTGCCAAAATGAATTACCAACTATTTTGATAATCTATGAATCGTTTTGAGTCATTTTTTAAGAAAAAATATCCAAATGCTCTGAATCCAGTGTCTCAAATATGAATATTTTCTGGTTTCTTTAGTCTTCTCTGACAGTAAACTGAATATCTTTGGTTTGTGGACTGCTGTAGTCAAAAGAAGATATCTAAACGCCTCCCCTTAGGCTCTAGGAAACCATAATCAACATTTTTCACCATTTTCCAAACAACTAATCAATTAATCGAGAAAATAATTGACAGATTAATCGATAATGAAAATAATCGATAGTTGCTGCATTATTCAAAGCAGTAATAACTGGCTCAAGTTTAACAGCCACAGTTAAAGCTTCTTGACACAACAAACTGAGCCAGATCTGCTTGTTTTACGACTGCTGCAGAGTAAATAAGCAGACGGTGTGATGAGGCGAGACTTTGAGGGATTTCATGCAGACTTTTTTTTGCGATTCTCCATCCGACTGCAGCCCTTCCGTTTATTGGTGCACCCAGCTGTATCTTCGGGGTCCAGAAATAGTTGAGTGTGGCGAGTCTTGGTACCATTCTTGCATAACTGCAGAATTACAGTGTGTCTGCCTGCGTGCTGTCGTGTCCCGTGTGGAGCTCAAACTGACAGGCTTTTTAGGGATTTTCGTTTAGCAGAACGAAGTGTACCCTCTGATAAACTGTGATTTTTTTTCCTGAAACGCTTTATCCTCGGCTATTAACAGCTTACAACCCTGATTAAAATGTGTCCCGTAGTCAAGCAAGCCCGATATCAGCACAGAGACGGGTGATGTGTTTTAACGGTGCATGCTACAGCCCAAATAAATGACTACAACACGGTTTAAAGGGAAGGTAACGTTACGAGACTCAAATGTGGGACAGTCCAGGCAGGAGTCAACTCAAGACAGCAGATTAGCATCACCTGAGTCATACAACATCCTGTAGGCAGTGTCAGATTGAGATGATAACGTTGTACTCACCGTGGTTGAACATCGTGGACCGAAACCGGTTGTTGCTGGACGAATTTTCCATCTCTCAAAGTTTCAGTTAGCGCCAACGGTCGCGACCTTCTTCTTCTCCTTCTTCTCCTCCTTCTTCTTCTTCTTCGGTATTTCCTTAATTTCCTCTCTCAATCTGAGTACAACTGTGGAGAAATGACAGTCTGTCTGTGTGTGTGTGTGTGTGTGTTTGACCGGACAAACCCGTCCCCCGTGTCTGTGTCACACACACACACACTCACACTTACACACACACTCTCTCTCGTTGCAGCCGTTCAACAAACTGCCAGGCGGGTGACGTCACGAGGCACCAGCCGTTGCTGCAGCAGCGTCAGAACGAAAACAATCGCACGTGGATGTGATGGGGGAGGGGTCACGCGCACCTGCAAGAGAAAAAAATGCACCATTTCGCGCGAAAATTCTACATAATTTTATAATAATTGTAAATAATTATAATTAGCGATAATTATTAACAGTATAGGAACAGTACACTAATAGAGGAAAATAACTCTTAACTGCAGTTGAATGTTGCAGAAATATTATCACCAAAAAACAAATACTTAAAGCTTTTCTCTGAACTGGACAGTGTTGAATTGTTGAATATGATTGAATATGATTGAATATTATATGAATATGATTATATGATTATATTATTATATTAATATCATTAAGCATACAGCTGTAAACCTCATGGACTGATCTGAAAGACTAGCTGATATGCTAATTTTGTCCCAGTTAATTATTCTTAATTGACCTGTTATTAGTAGCCTAGTGGATGCACTAGAAGTATTATCCAGTATGTTCATGAAAATTTTATTATTATTTTATTAGTATTGTACCTACAATAGTATAATCTGGAGCACAAGACTGTACACATCTTGAGGTACTTGTGCTTTGAGTATCTCAAATTAAATTCTTTACACTTGTAATATTTTAGTGACTTTGAAGATCAATATTTTAGATACAAAACATATGATCAGTGTGCAAAATGATGTATTTTATTAATGTATTTATTTTTACTCAGTTTTATTGTATTTTATTGCTTGTTTGCAACCCTGGTTTGTTAAATGCCTTGAATGTTTTTAAGCAATTTATGTAAAGTTGAGCTGCATCTCATGTATGAAAGGTGCTTATTTATTTAAAAAAAAAAACAACTCCTGACTCACCTGACAAACTGCAACATTATTATATAGCAATATAATTTTTCTGCATGAGTACTTTTACTTTTGATACTTTAAGTTAATTTTGCTGATAATATTTTCAAAAATTTTGAATGTAGTTCTTTTACTTGTAATTGAGTATTTTTACAGTGGTATTGCATCTTTTAATTAGGTTAAGGATCGGAATACTTCTTCCACCACAAGCATTATACAGTATATAATAATAGAAGTAGTAACACCAGCATATATACATACTGTCCCTTAGGTTGGGAAATGACCAGCTGTATTTATTTCTTTGATTATACTTAATGAGATTCTTACCCTTCTTATTTCACCATTGAAATGGACAGCAGAGACAGATAGTGACATCTGGTGGTTGATTTGTAAACACATTTCTAATTAATTCAGCTTTGCTTTCTCAAGCAGAAGCGAGTACTACTTTTACCACTTTAATGTAGCTAACACATTTTCTATGTTCTCCTCTAGTATGAACTCTCTGTGTGAAGTAGATGTTGCACATACTGTTGAAACTGTCTTACTTTTCTATCTATGTTTGTTTCAGTAGTACAAATATGGAAAAAGGTTAATAATGAGGTGAATGTGGGAATAACATCTCTGTGGTTATTTTTTCACTGAGACACAAGAGACTCACAGTGACTTCGTGAGACATCCTCATAAATAAACCAACACCTTGAGTCCCAGGTTTGTTTAAGGAGCAACAGTTTTATTTTTAGCTGTGACAAAAGGGGAAAAAAACAATCAAAACAGTCGCCTCCTCAGAGTCTAAATGTTCACGTTCAGGATTAAAGTGCAGAATTGTTTTCACAGCTTGTGTAAAAAAAATTAAATAAGACAAAAAAAAGAAATATAATATTAAAATATCAAAACTGACAATGAAGATCTGGAAAATATAAATATGATACAGAACAAGATGAAATCTCATACAACATAGGCTAGTGTCAGCAATGATATTCAATCCATTTTAAATCAGGCTTGCACTTATGATACATAAAAAAGGAAATCAGTTTCCTCAGACACGTTTTCGAGTCGTTGGCAAGGCTAGCTTACAACAAAGGCACAGCATTGATCAGAGGTAACGATCCTTTGCAAAGAAGTGCTGCGGCAACATTCTCATTGATCATCAACATGTCCTCACAGACACATCTAACATGCTCGACATGGCTCAGACAGGAATGGAGACAGAAACACGGCAAAGCCACTCGTGTACAGTACATGCCCACAGTCAAATGCGTCAACCAGGAGGGGCTCACTTTAGAGAAGCGTGTTTCGTGTTATCAGCCTATAAATTGACAGAAGGTCACATGCTCTTTGAGTCTCACTGTTACTGTGGAGTAATGTTTTCCTATTAAGCTGCTGAATTAACTGAATTGTGAAGTAGCTCCAGAAAATTACGGCCCTGAGCCAAAAAGATGAAGGAGTGAGAGGTGAGACAAGCCAGTTTAAGTGCTGTATTATAAGACAGACCATCAGTGGTTGCAGCCTCTGTGGGCATCACATATGGAACCAAGCAGTCAGAAACAACACACAACATCATTCACAAAGGACCAGTCTGTAGGCAGCAAGCAGAGCTGGGACATCACATCCTCTTGGAAGCAAACACCAGAAAACTTGATTTCTTTATCTCATTTAAACTCTAATATCTAAGAATTTTGAAGACTTTTGTTAAAGTCTTGAAAATGAAACCACAGTAAATATCACCATAGATGTATAACCAAACAAGCTCCTGCAAAAACTGTATTTAAAACCTTGAAATCACAGATGCACGGAATATTAATCTAAATAATAACTTCACTAATCATCTGCTGTCAAGAGGATGTATTTCCCAGAACTTATTTTTTACAGTTGAAAGGCTCTATCAGTGTCTTGCATTCATTTATCAACCTGAACCGACATAATAATTTCCTTATCACAAGTAGCCCAAGAGAGGAAATTAAAAAAACATGGCTTCAACCAGCCATTTTGGTAATATAGTGCAAATTAAAGTACTCAAATCTATACAAAAAGATTTCAGTGGTTATATATAAAAAAACAGATGCTGTGTTTTTTTTTTTCTCATTTCCTTTTTAGGCTTTCTCTGTTGACTTTTTCTGTCTTCCATTCTTTGTTTTCATATTTAAAATCACAATATTTAGAGACAAAAATAGCTGGGTTTAGAAGCTGAGCAGACCTAGCTAGTACATCATGCAGCTCGTGAAACAGCAGAAAATTTAAAAAAAAACCCAACAACTTTAGATTAGAGTCAAGAAATTTGTGTTAGAAGGTGCAAGAGAGAAATCTGACAGTGGAATTGATTATTTCTGAGGAGTGTGGTAGCGCATATTTATGCAATGCACGCAGACAGATGTAAGGACAGACATATACATATATATATATATATACACAATGATATTTACAGCTAGCATTTACATGTAAACAAACAAAGGGTCATCCACAGGAGGAGACACAGATATGTAGACAGACAGCTGACACGATGGGACAGTACCTGAACTACTGTACAGTACATGAGATGAGAGTGAATAACAGTAGACTGATTGCTCTCAAGACTCTTATATCACTTATAGTATATTAGAGTTGAGATTTAAAATGGGGCAACTAACCCCTTTCCAACAATTTGATGTGATTAGATGATCCAGTATTACGATTACTCCAGCTACATGAAAACTCTTGAGAGGATCAATCAAATGTTGAGAGACAGACTTGTTTGGATGGAGGAAAACAACGGGATGTAACACTTATTGAGCTTGAACTGAGGGTAGGAGATGTTTTGTGGAGTCAAGATTCCTCTTTTCTCAAATGCTAAAAGCCCCTAACCTGCCACAATAGTGACAAAGTAAAAAAACAAAACAAAAAAAAAAAAACAATAAAACTTTCAGCTGTCCTCTATTAACTGCAGTCAAACCTTTACTCTCCTTAATTTCAACTGGTCAGCCAATAAAAATATGGCAATGTAGCATACGTATATAAAATATGTCTGTATATTTACAATATTTAAAACATTTACAACGTTGCCAGCTATGTACACTGGTATGCTTTCGAAATGCATATGATGCCAAGTCAATATGGGTGAGATATGTTGACAGCTCTTAAAATTGGGAGACAACGTACCAAAATGTATGTGTGTATAATGTATGTGTACCTCAAAGTTAAGTCAGTGCTACACAATAAATGAGGGAGAGGGGCAGCGCCAGAGACACAAGCAGGTCAAGTAGTAGATGACCAAATGAGGTCAGAGGGACATGATGAACCAGGATATAACCTGACAGCATTATTTACAGTCATGCACTCTTAAGTGAGCTATTTAAAGCTTTTAAAATTCTGCTTGACTTGTATAAGTGGGCAGCAAATTGAGCTCAACCTTTGCGTCTTCAGCAACAGACGGGCCCCTCTCCTTAGCATGTTTCATAAGTTCAGTTTTGATATCCAAACCAAAAAAGCAAAATCAAATCAAACCAAAGTCACCTATAAACACACACTGCACAATGTACTCTGTAGAGGCCCAAAGTGAGGAGGCTGAAGATTTGCTTTATGCCTTTGTTTTTTTGGACTACTTTATCCACATGAATATACACATTACAGTAAGTATTCTTGGATGCTATGACTGGTGGAAAACCGCAAATGTAAATCTACATGATTCAAGAGTTGAGTCATGATTTGAAAGTCTGGTCTGATTGCATATGTTCCGCTTCAGCTTCGGCTGCAGCAGAATCAAGCTATCATAGTTAATGTCTCTTGATTTGACTTTGAATGTGCGTGCGTCTCGCACAGGTGGCTTTTCAGATCCACACTTTCCCCGAGTCTACTTGTTAAGCCTGAGCCAGCCTACGCCCACTGCATCTGCCTGGGACATGGAGGGGTATTTACATGACTCCTCCTCTTATGAAAAGCAACACCAGCCACTGCACCGCACGAGGCAGGCCGTTGCTCACCCTGCGCAGACCTTACCGACGACACCCGTTAACGCTTTCCAGTACCCTTGTGGGGTTAACTCTAACTTCCCGCTCCTCCTGTCCTGTCCAGCCCTACTCCGGCTGTTCGGGGTGGACGTGCAGGCCGTTCTCAGAGCGCGTGATGCTGTGGTTTTCCCAGAAGGTCTTGTGCAGCTGGCTCACTTCAGACACCAGGGGCAGACCGATGTCCAAGTGCATCTTCAGGTTCTCCAGCCACTCCTCCAGTTTGGAGAAAGCAGGGCTGTGAATTAAATAAGCAAAAATTTCAGTTTTCACCCAATCACCCAAAAACAAAATGACATCCACTAAGATGTAATTAAATTTGGAAATAACAGTTGGCAAAATCAATGGACAGCATCTCATTTATGCTGCTCAAAGCACCAAAACATTACGTTTGAAACACTTGGTAACTCAAACTGACTTTTGAAAAATTCACAATTGTGTTTATTCATGGACATACTTGAGTAAAACGGTGTTCAAAACAAGATCAGTGGATTACTGTGCAAAAGTGTCATCATATATAGTGAGAAACATCACTTCAGAGTTTTTAAAATGTACATTGTTGGCACCTCGAGCACTAAACTGGTGCCATTGAATATACTATACTGGGATGAACTACAGCTGACAGCTTCAAAACTCAGCAAATCTGTTTTGTCCCTTTAGGTAACATTTCAATGTGATCTATTGTTGATGTCTGACCGTTTGTCTGCGTCAAGGTCACAGCACACAGCAGCTATGGGGAAGAAGGCAGGGGGACAATCAGGGGGACAGTAATGCTCCAGGAAGCCAGACACGTTCAGTCCAAAGTCCATCGCCCTGGGGAGGTAGTCTGGGTCTGCATTCACCCTGCCAATGATCTGGGGAGGGCAAGAAAAAAAAAAGAGAAAGAGAGAGAAGAGGTAAGGATTAAAGTGTCAGAATCGCCTGTCAGAACAAAAACAGCAGAGCCAATCTGCTGAAAACCAGTAAAACCTTTTGAACTGAAGCTGATCATTCCCGGCAGACCACAACTACCGTTTGCCTGCCTGTCAGCAGCCACATGAAGACAACTTTGCTTTTCTCCTCTCTGTAATCCCTGCGCTATTCTCCAGCTAATGGTGTCCATCTGGGGAAGTCATTTTCTGAGGCTTCTCAGCGACCGAACCAAACTGTTGAGCCCAAATTATGTGGCCCAAAGCTCACCACACTTTGGGACTGGATGTTCAGTTGGAAAGTAAATACCTTTTACTTCTCTCGGCTTTGGAAAGCTTATCCACAAAAATGTCGAACTTCGGAAAGGCGAGATTTTTCCTCGTAAATTAAATAGGTATTTAATAGCTGTTAGGAGGAGCTGAAATGAGCCTTTTTCCTGGAAGACATTTTGAAATGTCACAGCAAGAAAAGCGCAGGTGTAAACAATAAAATTAATGATGGCTAAACTCTGTTGAGTTGCTTGAGTTTAAGGGTCCTGGTATTGTGCACACTGGCTCACTGTCACACTGTGTTTCACTGGAAAATTTGAGCCATTAATGTTTTCAGTAACACCTGTGACTTTCCCGCTGTGACAGATCTATTCTGACAGAGCTCCGCATTTTGCAGAAAAACTGTCAAAAATGTGGACTTTACGTTGAAGTCTGCAGACAAAGGAGAAGTGGGGTTGTGCATAAAATGTTGTTGGTTGTAAACGAGCCAAATTCAACATGTAGTATGAATTAAACTCCAGAGAAATTTGAAGGGATTTAAGGGATTGTTAAGTGACAGGAAAACAACTTTTACAAGTGACAGTCAATCATACTAATGAGGAAAAACTGATCTGTGTTTTATAGTTTTGGCAGATTTATCCCAACAGTGACTGTGAAAGCGTTTTTTTGATGGACTAGAGAAAACATGTCTGAGAGTGGACGACGGTCACTCACCTCGCAGAGCATGATGCCGAAGGAAAAGATGTCTACTCTCTCATCGTAGCTCTTGCCTGGGAAGAGGAAAGAACAAAATTAGACTGTTGTTTATTTTGGCATGTAGTTTCAAAAGTGTGGAGGAGTTTAACTGAATAAATCAGTATCTAGATATTATTTAAAAAAGATCATATAAATTCATACCGTGGATCATCTCAGGAGCCATCCAGTAAGGGTTTCCCACCACGGTGTACCTCTTCCTGCGGTCGGGCCTCTTCAGGCCTGACAGTTTGCCCTGCGACAACTTCTCCTCGTGTTTGTCGTCAATCATGAGCCGAGCCAGCCCGAAGTCTGCCACCACCACTGTGTTGTCCTACACGCAGACAAATAAAACACGTCATAAAATGTTACTGTTGTGCTGCAAATATACAGACTACCAATTACAGCTAGAGAGTAATAAAAGAGAAAAAAACATCAAGGATATAGCTCCTTAAGGCTGTTTGAAATTCAACTTTAAGCTCCACATTTCTCTTTAGATGTGAGCTCTACAATAATAACTTTTTGTTTTCATGACACAAGTACAATGTTCTCTCTGTTTCATGAGGTTAAGCTGGAGGTTTACATTGCACGTTATTCAAGGAGTGTGTTTTAAGAAGGCTTAAACAAAGCTCTTCTTTGTTTTAGTGTCTGAACTGGCAGAAGCACTGTGTCGAATCATCAAAGAAAACAAACTATATATGTGTACGACCACAGAGATGCATGAACACACAAGTTCTTACCTCCCGGACTAGACAGTTGTGTGAGTTCAGGTCGCGGTGGATTATGTTCATGGAATGCAGATATGACTGAATGACAGACAGATAAGACAGAGAGGAAAAATAAAAACAAACATTAAAAATAGAAGGTTTCAGTGGTAATCTAAAATGAAAGATCCTGTATTGTTTCATCTCTAGTGTTGTAAAGGCAGTAATCCTGTCATGCATGACATTCATCATCATGCTCATATCGAGGGAAAACACTGAGGAAGCCACAGTCTAACCCTGAGGGAATTCATGTTGTAATGTCCATAGAGGGGGATGGAAAAGATTGTAAGGAGAAGTGTTGTAGCTCACTAGCATGGCCACTAGAGGGAGGCAGCTGTAAACATAATAGGAAGCAATTCAACCTTCCTTCACTGCTGCACTGATCAGGTCATTTCACTGCCCCTTCACAGATGTAACTGCTTTTCATAACTAACTACTACAATCACATGCATCATTTCTGTCTTTGAACTCACCATCCCAGCAGCTATGTCATGTGCAAAACTGACCCGCTGGTTCCAGGGATAACTGCTGTCCTGTGAGCAAAAACGAACAATTAAATGTCAGTGTTTTCAGTGGCAGTTGATGCAGATTAATCTTTAACAAAAACTTAAAGCTGGAAAACTACAAAGACCAAACTATTTCCTCAATTACCAACAGAGTTACCCCCTAGAGTTACACACTCTCCTTCTCACCATTTTCTTGATGATGTCCCTCAAGGTGCCTCCCTTTATGTACTCTGCGATGAAGTTGAGTCTTTTGTCCTTGTAGAGGACTCCAATGAACTTGAGCACATTGGGGTGATCCAGGCAACGCATGACCTTCACCTGAGGAAACAACATCAGATATTTTTACACATCAGCCCAAAAATAAATGATCTACAACGAGCTGACAGAGATACCAAAGAATGTCATCTCATAAATACTGATCTGGGATCAGTTGTATGATGGGAAATTATTCATCATCATGGTGCTGTGAGACTTTTCTCCCTTCTTATTAGGTTAACACTTTATTTGGACTGATGCTCACATTACAATTGGCTTATTATCAGTTGAATTTAGTGTTAATATTCTACTTACTACCAACTTGTCCACTGTTTACAGTCTAAGTGTTGACATTCTCCTAACTGACAGTCTGAGTTAACTCTGTTGTGTGATAATCAATTTACACCAGGTGGAATATTAACATTGGACAGCCCAAATGAAGTTACAACATTTTTCTGATGGAATTATTTGTACAAATGCATTTCAGGGCATCTGTTTAGATCCATCTTTTGTGTCAGAAGGTTTACAGTCAGTCCATCAAATTTGTAAACTGAATTTTTTCAGGCGAACTTGCTAAATCACCTGTTCTTAACTTGGTTTCTTTTGCTTTTTGAACCATATACAAATAACACTAGTAAAACTGAAGTTTTGTCTCAGCTTGAGTCCCAATGTAACTGAACTCTGAATTTTAAAGATCTCCTCGAGGCATTTTAAGAAATACTGGGCATGGAATAATAATTTGTGTCTGAAATATTTAAAGAAAAAAACTACTTCTTCTCCTTCATTTAAATATTCAGAATCTATGAATATGCAAATATTTTTTCGTTTCAAAAGTTTAACTGCTGGACAAAAGATGTCTCCTGCTTCACTGTGAGGTCCACTCTCAGTGTTTGTGCACTGGAGGCTTCAAGTTTCCACATCACATTTGTGTAAGTTGCATACTGGACCATGATTGGCTTCCAAACTGGTTATGGTGTTACAAATCCTGCTCGTAGGTCTGCTCCTTAAGCTGAGATTCAGCATGAGCACAGAGAAACCTCCAGTGTCAAGCTCTGCATATACAACACTCTGCACAGTAGAGTTCATCCAAGTGAATAACAAGCAAAACACATTTTTGACTAGAGGAGGACTTTACAAGGAAGTTTCCTGCATAGCTACTGCTTAGAGCGCTGCACTGACACCTCATAAAACACTTCCTTCTGTGAAGATTGGACAGTGGAGGAAGACGAGGAGACAGGTCAGCATCACACACACAAAAACCTGAAATATTAACCAACGAAAGTCTGATGATGTCTTAGTCTGAAATTGTCTTTCCTCATCTTCACTAGAGAGGCTGTGAAGTTAACAAGAGACGTCTTTAAATGTGTAAACGTGAGACCACCTACACACAAACAGCCAGCAGGGGTAATAATCATTCTCATTATGGTTCGGGGTTGTTTTATAGCCTCTTTTTTCACTCTGTCTATGCCAATTACAAGTACAGACTCAGTATTCTCGTAACCTAATAACAAAACTAAACCCCACGCATTCACACAGAAACAATTTTCCTGAGCTTCAAAAATCTCAATTAGAGGGCTGTTAACTGGATGAGTGAGTCTACGATACTTACATCAAACAGCTGGTGTTGATGTCCACCGCAAAACCAACAAAGAGCTCAGGAGTAATTCAGACCACATATACTTAACAAGTCCTCTTAAACTTACAGAAATCTACAACATCAAGATATGAGTCACTCTTTGTTATCTCTTCAAATTAATGGAACGACAGGAAAGAAAAGCTTTGTGTGGGAGGTAAAGTAAATTCTTCTCATTCATCATTTTTGAAAGAAAGGCCTGTATTAATACTCGCTTTTGTCCTACTTCAGTGCTTACTTTATGTTTTTTTAACTTTAATTTATTCAGGCGAGAGAACTCTTCCTTTTATCCAGCTGTGCTCTACATTCACACAGGGGAGCTGCTAATTTTAACCACAATTACAGCTTCTGATCATGCACAAAAAACTTTTTTTTTTTTTTTTTTTTTTACCTCCACAGCCCAGATTTTCTCAGCTGGTCCTGGAAGTCAAACCTCAAACTTTCTAATAATATGACCTGCTTCACTGACTTGAAGGATGCCCTCATTTAAAAGACTCAAACTGGCTTTGAATTATAATATCTGAATAAAATTATGTTTGTATGCAAGGAAATGATTTCTGAACATATTGATTATTTTATGATCTGAGGTAAGGACTTATTGATTTCAAATGTGTGTTTAGGACAAGTGAACAGTTGACTCGGCTGTGAGTAAATCTTACACTCCTAAATGGAAGAAGTGGGATTGTCCACATCCACTCACCTCTTTCAGGAATGTTCTCTGTGTCTCGTCATCAAAGCGAATCAACTCCTTCATCACCATCACCTCTCCTGTCTCCCTATGGGTCACCTGTAACAAGACGCAACGAGTCAAGTTGAGCAACAAGCTGGGACATAATTTGTGATGCAATCTTAATCAAGAAGTGTTAAACTTACTGTATGTTCTTACTCAGCAGGGGTCAAAGATGGGTTAAAACCATTCCTGCCTCTCCCCATCTCTCTTACTTATCTCAATGCTGCCATCTTGTGGACATTGTAAGTATGACTACGAAGCTTGCTGGACTCAAACGTACCTTGATGGCTTGTCCGAAGCAGCCCTTCCCCAGCACCTCTCCGTGGATGAGGTCAGACGGGCGGAAGATGCGGTGCGTCCGATTTGAGACGACGCGGAGCGACTCAGAGCGATTGATGTCCTTCCTCTGTGAGATGGGGGACGCTGCGTTGCTGGAGCCTGGTGACTTATCAATGCTGTAGCTCCGCCTGGAGGGTGAGAGGGGAGACGGGCAGCGTGAGGAGAGGAGAGGGACGGCCAAAAATGGAAGGAATGAAGAAAAGGAGAAGAGTATTACTATGTGCTGCTGCGATGATCTTGAAATTAAACCTTATCTTTATCAAGGGATGATACAGTATATGCTAAGAGGACAACAGGAAGAGTCTCATACACTCTAAAACCTTTCTATCATGTTGCTCACCTGACTTACAACTGAACCTAAGAAATCTGATGCTTTTCAACAATTTAATACTATACATTTCTGAGCAATGAAAAGACTTGCAGCAGCACTTTATAGCTATCTAGCTAGAATAACTTCTACTCTCCATGAATTAGAAACAGTATGATAAGATGTCAACACAAGCACCAGCTCTGTAAATGTCTTACGTGATGATGCGGGACCTTAGGCTGTTGATGTCGGGGTTGGGGGGCTGGGTGATGGGCAGGACGGGGCTGGGGCCCTCAGACAGGGGAGGGGAGGACAGGGGGCCGTCCACCTGCTCTTCAGCCTCTGAGGAGCCTCCTTCCTGCCCCTGACTGTGAGGGTCGTGTTCGATGGTGAGCTGGAGCAGCCGGCTCGTCTCCTGGATCAGCAGGTCGATCTAAAGAGACAGAGGGGGGGTTAAGTCCAAATTTAGAACAGCAGAGATCGCTGTGGGATACAGTGCTGCAGTAAGATTTTCAACTTTCACATCCCATGGCCTAAAAGCTGACTAAAGACTTCATCAGGCGGGATGAATATTTAGCAGTCATCCTCTGTGGACACGTAACCCATAAATCATTAAGGTAGATGAAGTAGCCCACAGAGAATAAAACTGGTCTGTTACATTGTCCATTTAAAACAAGTGAAAGCAAAACATTACATATTTTTTGAAGTATTTTTTAGGAAAGAAAAGAAAGAAATAAATAGTGTCACTTTTCCTTCCTTGGCTAGAGGAAAATTTAATAAATCAAGGTTTTTATTTACTGATTTCAAGTGTAATATTTCAGTAACAATGCATTTGGGACTGATACCTCGTCCAGGGGGACGTTGTGAATTGGTGTCCCGTTGATTTCCAGGATCCTGTCTCCAACGTGAATGGAATTTTTCACATCCGGACTGATGCAGTCTTCGTCCACTCTGCATAAGGAAAAATAATAAATCAGTTGCGGAAAAATGAAAGGACTCTTTTTTTGTTACACGTGCTCATTTGGACCTGGTATCTGATACAGTCTCAGTTCATTTGAATAACAGTGGCTTCCCTTTCCTTTTCCTTCTTTTGTATCCTACATTTTAAATGAATCTCATCCATCACCCTTCACTGTGTGTCCTCCATCATTTACTGATCTCTTTTAGTGCTGCAGCTGTCTCACATTCTTTTTCCACACAGATACCGACAAATTGACTCACTGGGAGACTCTGACGGTGTGTCCATGTTCAGGGCTGTAGCCGTTGATCGGGCTGAGTGGCTGGTCAATGGCCACAGAGAAACCCCGCCCTCTGTGTCCGTTGTTGCCCTCGGCTGAGGCAGGGATCGACACCAGTGTGACCGTGTGAGGGATCCTCGAGCATGGCGAATCCGGCAATGACACCGGGGTGACGATGGTCTGGTAGTAACAGTGACCACTGGATCCAGAGAGGAAGAAGAGAAACAGGAAGGAGACGATGAGGGAAGGAAGGGTGGAAGGAAAAGGAGAAAATGGGAAACCTTGTTACTGGCTGTCAAACAGTCCATGCAATCATAAAGAGCACAAGTTCTCATTAAAACAGTTTTTACAACATCACATGTTGTTGACGAGATGTTGCTTCAGCTCATTTTGGGAAAACACTGTGAAGTCATTGTTTAAAGGCCAGCATGACCTCTGATTGATCTGTATCATAAATTTGTCATACAAACAAGACCTGAAGAATGCTGGGAATCTAAAGAGGACTCATAAAATAACTATGAAGTGATTCAAAGCTAACACACTGGTGCTGACACTTAATTTGAATGACCCTCTTTTTACAGACCACACAGCTCACATTACTCTCTTATTTAAGCTTCACCTCTTTGACACCAGCTATTTCTGTAATTGGTGATTTTTGTTCCGTTTGTCACTTGAAACAACCCGGCCTTGCATCATCTAAATCTCTCAATAACTGTAATGATCTGACTCAATCACACAGTCATCACCCAACTTGCACTCAGAGGGACAGGACAAAGCCTGTTCTGTCTGTATGGATCTCTATGTAGTGCAAAGCCTCTGTTTTTTAAAGCCTGAGGCTTATGACAGTCACAATAACACCAGTAACACAAGTCAAGATCATCCTGAAACTGAAACAGATACATAACATGACCTGTAGGCAACCGACAATCTGATGTTCATACTGTTCCTGATTTGAATCTGGAGGTTTAAAAACTTTATCTCTTAAGTGGTTTACTGAAATTTACTAAACTTCTACTTTGTGTAGGGCTCAAAGCATTCTGAGCATGTTTGTGTGTCATCTTTCCGTCCATCTACAATAGACAAATGCACCAAATTTCACACTGTAAGGTCAGATATTTGTGGTAAAACTGCAGTTCAGATGGATTTACAATGCGCATTGTGCAGTCATCATAATGTAGACAACAGGTTGTTTAAAGCTTCAAATAAGCTGCATCAATTTAAGATTTTGTCAATCAACGGCACATGTTTTTTGTTGGATTTGGATGCACTTTGACTTGGTTTAGCTTGCAGAAGAAGAGGGAATTAAAAAAGAAAACTAACTAAAACAAGTAATAGTTAGGTACGTTGGGGTGAAACACAGCAACCACACCACATACTGCATAATATACAGGCTGCCAGCAAGAAAACTGGATCAAACACTGTCTGACTGTGCTTTTTTTAATTATATAGTGCTTGAGGCTCACCAGTAGAGTTTGGATCTCTCCACCAGAGCGTATGTGTCTCCATCACCGATGAACGCCCTGCAGTTCAGACAGGTGAAGCATTCTGGGTGATATTTCTGTTCCCCTGCGACCTGCGAGAAAAAAAAACGACAGTTAAATCAACGTTCTGCCTTTTGCTCCATAAAATTTACATGTAAACAACATGAATAAAAAAAACTGGTGCACTACAATGTCAAATGGATCGTGTTCTGATCTACAAAGAAAACACTCGAGGGTATTGTGAATTCATAACAGTTTTTGCAACGTTACTGGAGCAACAAGCAACATGAGGCTTTATTAACTGGACTGAGAAGTAGGGCGAGGTCTGGTCACTGACAGTACAAGCTGGGAGATTGGGTTTGCTGCTTGCCAGATCTCCTCCAGAGCTTAGGGCAGTTTTGCAAACAAGAGAGGGAATTGAGTTACGGCCAAAAAAACAGAACAGGCAATGACCAGATTAATCAAACCGCCTGGCAGATCCGGGGATGGTGATCCCACTGGAGGCTCAGTGCTCCTCAGACCAAGACTGTTAAAATGATCTAATAAATCCAGAGGAATGAAAGACTGACTTTGCATCATGAACGCTGTAAACCTCCCACTTTTACTGTTGCTCTGTGTGTCCTTGTTTGATGTGAAATCGATTAACACCTCCACGTATCAATATCGACCCCTTTTAACTCCTTCAGGTAATCTTGCACCCGTTGATGCAAATGACCCACCCACTCGAATACCTAACGACCGCTACAGTATGATTAAACATGAGCTACGATGCTAATCACTAAAGGTCGAGTTGACCAGAGCTGTTCGATCCCTAGAGGCTGTGCTAGTGGTTTCATTTTGTGCTTTGAGTGGCAGAAAATTTTGGAGGGAGTGGGCCTCCTGACAGCACTTTTCAACTGCAACGATTTGCAATTCTAATTCAGTATACCAAGACTAAGGAGGGGCACTGCATGGAGGACTGCTGAACAAAGAATAGTTAATTAAATACAAAGTAAAAAACAAAGAAATTGAGAATTTTGTATTGTGTAGTCCCATTATTTAAAGAGAAAAAGCAAATATTTGCATAGCATTTTTTTTAAAAAGGCTCAGTCAGAGGATATTATAGGGTTGCTAATATCAAACCAGTGTCACTAAAGAGCATGATTTGAACCCATGGATGCAGACTTAGCCTCAGATGTGAATTGCAGCCTTTAAAAACCTCATGGAAAGCTAAATCAGAAATACAATCTCCCTGAAAGTGAAACACTACTTCTAAATGGTCAATAAAACTAAAACAAAACAGGGGAAACTGAGACAAAAAGGAAGAAAATGTGCAGATCAAAGAATCAATAAAATCATTGTCTATAGCCATATGTCTGCCATCCCGACCTCCTGGGAGAGCAGCACTGAAACCACGAGCGCACACAAACAGATAAACACATGCCGTGAGCCCTCAGGCTGCAGGGAGGAAGACACTGTACAAGCAGTGTAATTAATTAACAGCTTTTTTAAGTAATTCATCTGAGCAGCTCCTTCCAGCTAAATACCACCACTCGGCTTTGATGCGGGGATTAAGGTCCTGACTTATTTGTATCTTTTGAGAAAAATGTTTTTTTTCTCGCTCTGTTTTTCCGTTTTTTGGAGAGACAACAAATAAAAAATAAAAGACACAGAAAAGTCAACTTTGGCTGCACATGTTGTTTGGTGGTTGTTGCAGAGAGACAGAGAAAGAACCAGAAGAGGAAACAGAGACACAGGCCTACAGTAATGGCTGTGTAATGGATGAGGGATCAAGGCAGCCGTAGGCCTTATTGACCGACCTAATTTCTTTATTTGTCCTCCATGCTGCCTCATAAAAAGGAGACAAACAATTACTGTCAGACATCTACAGGAGAGTTAGTGAATGTAAACATATCACATCACACAAGTATGAAAGAGAGATGAGTAAAGACAATATAAAGTCTTAACCGAAGAAGGATTTAACGTTATTGTGGGACTGAAATATGTTTTTAAGGTCAAATACAACAATTTTATGATGGCTTTAGTACATTTGTTTGTTATTTCTGGCTTACATGTCACCCTACAAATGGGAAAGACAGGAAGCGGGGACAGCTGGACGGAGATGAAAAGGGTGTGTGGCTCTGCACATTCAACCTGAGACTATGGCTGCCATTTGCTTGCCATGCAGGCATGACACACACACACACACACACCCTCTGTAAAACCACATGTGACAGGCGGCAGCTGCTGTGCTCACATCCAGGACATGCATCCACCCCAAAGTGTAGATACAAAGGCAGATAGTAGCAGTTGAGAGAAATACAGGGAGAAAGAGGGAAGTGCTGTGCAATTTCTACATAAGTCGTCACTCAGTATGGTATTAAACCATCTGACTGCCTGAGCAACAGCTTTAAAAAGACGGATTCAAGAAACATCACATGTATTAACACACCACTGGTTCCACTTTTTATCCTCTCTTGACACAACGGCTATGTGTATGTGTGTGTGTATGAGTGTATTAGCTCATCATGTTCTTAGAGTTTATAACCGCGTGTTAGCCGGTCATGTAGCCTCGTGGCTCCTTCTAGTGAAAACAAACCAAACTGTGTGTCTCTCTGAGTGGAAGGGTGAGCGGGTCGACGGGGGTCCAGGAGTAACCTGGTCAAGTTGCTGCACAATGCTCTGTTGCCACTGGAGACGGGGCTCTGGGGTCACATATTTACCTTGACTTATATGAGAGAGTAATGTGCCGCCTGGTTATAGAGTAACTGATAGAAAGGCAGTTCAAGAAGAGACTTCTTAGTCCAGAAGTTCCCAACCTTTTGTGCTTGTGACCCCTTAATGTAAAGCTTACTATTCTGCTACTTGCGAGCCCTCGTAGGTAGTATGTGTATGAGTTTGTGATCATTTTTTTAGAGTTACACAAGCTATTTGTAAATCACTAAATTTGTGTGTATATTTCGTCTTAAGTTCTTAGTTGCTATGGATGACTAGTTTTAAACTAGTAATTTACTAAATCGAGTTACACCATTAAAACCTAATAAATGTGTTCTCTAGTAAAAACTTTAGTATTGTGTAAATCAGTTGATAAATGTAACGAAATGTAACATATCTGCCAAAAATAACAGATTTACGGGCCAAATTATATGTAAAACTTAACCTTTGTATCCAAATGTAGGTATTACTTAAGTTTAATATGCATACATGGAGAAATATGTGTGCTTCAGAGTATGTAATGTTCATTTTTGGTTGGTTGGTTCCGTTATCTTGACAACAGTTACAGCTGGCAGTATGTGGTTGGATGTAAATATCTCGTAACAACTAACCTCTATGTAAGAACTAGTTTTTTTTGGTGCAACCTGTTTTAATTCAGTGATGAGTTAATCTGAAGTAAGTCTGAACTTAAGATGAGCTGATAAAAACGACTCCTGAGGAATTAAGACTATACATTATAAGAAAATGATGACAAAGTAATGACAAAGGCTAAAAATAAACATTATTTTAGTATTTCTTCTCTGTTTCCTTACTCTCGACCACCAGGTAGAGAACCCCATGTCTTAATCTTTGATCTGGAATGTGACGACAGTGATGGTGGTCAATCTATAAGCACTGTAGTACAAAGACTGTAGACTTTGGACCGCCGTTGTCTCTGAGGCTCTGAACAGTTGGTGTGAAAATTAATGAGAAACTGCACTAAATGATTTAAATCACTGATTCTACAGGCTGAACAGTCAGGCGCAGAGCTCGCTCTCACTTACTGACTCTGACATTTAACATGTTCAATCCAACAAGGACCAAATGAAGCTAATGGTGCTGGACACACATCAGCCACAGACACTGCTGGACCCTCGAACTTTATTTGTTTTTAAATGATTTATATGTTTGACTGTTTGACTATGTTGGCTGTGGAATGTGAACAGACACTTTTAAGCTATTTGGAGGAATTTATGACGGTCTAATGCTCTTGGCGACACTAAACAGCTAAGAAACATGTTGGTAGTAAGTCTGGGATTCTTCGACATCTCCTTCAGGTTATCAGTCACCCATGTTGACGTTTCCTGGGCGGTCTGGGTGATCATTTATCTGGACGTAGTAATTAGTTTGCAACTTAAGTTAAATGTTTATGATTTGAGTTGAAAACTGTGGAGGACCAGAAGTGACAAACACTCATGGGCTATGGCTCTAAAGGAAAATTAAAGACGTAACCATTAATATATAATAATGTAAATGGATTATGAAAATATTCTAAAAAAAAAAATCCATTGCTTGTAAACAGTTGATAAAATATATTGCACTTCTACTTTTGATTTGCTCTTTTTATTTTTTATGTTTTATGTTTAGTTCCTATTTTGCCTGCACAACATTCATTTTCTACACATTTCCCATTTTCCCATGACATTTTCCATTTTCCTCACATTATTTCCCATTTTTGCTGTTGATTATATTTGGTAATAATACGAGTGTATGTGTATGTGCACGCCAAGTATCAGTAATAAATACAGCAAGAGCAGTAAATACCAACTGTATAGTAATAAAAGAGAGATTTCAGAGATTTAATTTGTTTGCATTTCCACATAAAATATTTAAATTATTCATATGATTTCAGTTATACTTTTGACTTATCAGCTTATTAGTGACATCTGTCGCCTCTGTAACAGATTAGAGGAGGCAATTTGTTTTAAGCATTATCCTTTTATCTTTATTTATAATATCTTTCATTTCAAACTAGGAAGGCTAACAGGTTATCAGCTCTTGTAGGTCTGCTGTGATATGTTGCAATTTGCATCAAGTATGAATGAGGATGTAGATATCTGTGTGTATTTATACACAGGAGGACCTCATCATGAACCTCTACATGCTTCCTGGTCTCTTTATCTCTTCAAGTCTCACATTAACACCAGTCAGAACCTCTGACTTCAATCAGCTCGGGCTAAATGTGGAATGATGACCTCATATCAACAATGCTACAGTGCTTCTGAATGGCCTCAGCAAATTACAGGAGATCTGGCTCTGCTTAACCTCATGTTTGATGTAATGGACTTTACTACGAGCCTCCTGCGTTGGCTAAACTCAAAAACAGAGTCCATATGTGACTGAGAAGTGTGTTTAGAAAAATGACCTCATGCTGGATGTTTTGAAGCGATAGTAAAAACAACACGTGCATTAGGTACCTGATACTCAACCCAAAGCGAGACCTACAACTGGGTCAAATTCCAAAAATGTGTCAAAAGGATTTCATGAAGCTTAAATAAATGTGACCAAGACGTGTTACAACACAGCAATCAAGGCTGTTTGAGAAATAAAGTCAGAGGAAGGCGTGATCACCCTCATAGACCTTCAAGCTACAGTAGACATGATTACAGCAAATACAATTACACTGAAAGCCTGAGAGAGAAGACAGAAGACCACATTGATGCTCTCTGAATGGAAACCCCCTTCTGTCACAAACAGTACAGAACCACAGTATACACAGGCCTCGGCTTTAGAAACGCGGTTAATATATTCAGCCTCCCTTCTATCTGTAGATAAATGAGGAAACTGTTTAAAGTGAGGCCTGCGTGTACAGAGGGTGGTAAATAAAAATAACACTGTGCAGTGACACAGGTATCAGACATGACAACTGCAAAGCATGCACTCGGACGCTGAATCCTACTTTTATCTGAGGAAGAATGCTCTCTAAAAATAGCATGCGTGCCATGGCTCATCAGTTTTTCATGACATGAAAAAAAAAAAAAAGAAAAGAAAAAACTGGAGCGCCTCATTAAAAAAAAAGAAGAGGAGGAACAGATCAGTAATTAGAAAGCAATACGCTGACCCAGTTTAAAATGACACACAAAACACAGCAGCGTACAGTAACATGCTTCAGCTTCAAATTTAAAGAGATGAAAGATGGAAAGAGCCCATGCAGAAGCAACCACTTGAGACAGTGCTTCCCTGCCTCCTCGCCGGCTCATGGATGACCGTATATCACCCATGAGACACCCAGTAACCGGCAGCAACAGTGGCAATGAACAGCCTCACCTTCTTATCCCTTTTCCACAGCCTGAGACAGCAGAAGCTCCAGAAAAACAAGTCTCCCACCATGTCAGCGAGAGCCGGCGTCTCTCTGCGCTGTTCTAGTTCATTCTACTGAGGCAGGCGATCCCCCTGCTGTCACAACAAAACACTGGCAGCGGCCAAACCGGGCAGAGAGACAGAGCTGCCAGAGGAGGGAGGGAGGGAGGAGAGAGAGAGAGGGGGAGAGAGGGCGGCCCACGCCTTTGCAGCTGAGCTCATCTCTGAATCAATGTCAGCCCTCCTCGCTCTCCCCCCCTCCCACCCTGCTTTCCTCTTCTCTCTCACTTTTCTATGACCTCATCGTTTCCTGTTTGGACCCGCCCACTCTTGCACACGCGCCGGCTGGCTTTTTCAGCCCATCCCACCCTCCCCACCCCCACCCCCTCTAACCCCCCGGTGTCTTCAGCAAATTCCTCGCCCTCCTCCTTCTTCTTCCATCCTGCAACCACATTGTGAAACCGGAGAGTGACAGTTATACGCGTAATTTGTGAGATGTCATGTGGAGGAATAATGTGATACTATTTTTCATTTGTTATTTTGTTGATGTTATATAGTCAGATGCATTTATTTTTTTTATACTAAAGCTATAACAGCATTGTTTCAATGCTTTAAGGAGAGGTAAAAACAGAGTGCAGTACACTGGAGTAAATAACTTAACTTACAGTGTATATATGTTTGTCCCTTTGATCACAATAACATGCTCTGATTAGAGCTGCAACTAATGATTATTTTCATTATCTATTAATCTGTTGATTACTAAATGTCAGAAAATAGTGAAAAATTGCCATCACCACTTCTAAGAGGTCAAGGTGGTGACGTCAGATTGCTTGTTTTGTCCAACCGATGCACCAAAAATATGTGAGTTACAGTGATATAATAAAAATATTTTTAAAAAACATGGAAAAGCCGCAAATCTTTACAATTGAGGGAGTGGAAGCAGCCAATGTTTGACATTTTTGATGAATGACTTGATAAATAACTTGGTTATCAAAATTATCATTACTTTTGCTGTTAATTGACTAAATTATATGAACTACATAAAGCTGAGGGTCTTTGTTATTGTAACTTCTTTTAAAACACATTTTTTGATTTTATAGGACAGGACACATATGTCACTTATCTTTTTCTTTATACTGTTCGCTGACCAAGACTGACCAAGTCAATGTTTAACATCTTGTAGACTGATAAGTTAAATAATCAAATATTGTAAGTAGTCAGTAGATAAACAGATAACATATTTATCTTGTTGCTACACTAATCTAGATATCAGATGACAAACTGTAGGACTTCACATGAAAATGAAAGTAAGGAAACAACCTAAATGTCCACTTCCAACAGCAACACAGTCCTGAGTCACATGTAGGACAGGTGTAATATTATTACATTGTGATTATGTCGAGTAAAGGTTGCAGTCACACAGCATAGAAGGTAAATCAGGACATGTGATGTGCTTGTGCAGCTCCGTCCTTCCTCTCTTCTCAGGCCTCGTACAATCTCTCTTCCCAGGTTTGTCTCTGCTGCTGCGTCACTCCCACGTCAACTATGTGTCTCTGTCCTTGTCCTCTCACTTTTAGCTAATGCCATCAACATGTCCTGCATGTCAATGTCGATCCCTCCCCTCATTTACAAGCTTCTGAGTGGGCAGATATTAATAGTCAGTCAGATGCACTCTCTGCACTGCCTGTTGGTTATTATGTTGACACACAGGAGACAGACTGCAGGGAGAGATGGCTGGTAGGGAAAACATGATTAAGTTACTGTGGGAGTTATGGGAGCAGCATTAGAGACAGTTCCAGAGAAAAGTACAGGAAATATCTGTGTAACAGGTCAGCATACAGATGATACCACAAAGTTAGTTTGAATGATCAGATTGCTTAAAAAGCTTCCTGCAGAGTTCAGCTGTTGGTTATAATTTAGTTCTGTCTTGTTTTAATACACAATTACACAATAAATTTGTACATCAGTCTTAAAACAGGCTAGGTATCAATTTCTCCACTTCTACAGTCTAATATCAAGATACTGGGCCGTAAAACAAAAGTCACCACATTTTTTGACTTGATATATATTCTTTTTTTGTTACTCATAATTGTCCGACACTTCAAGAACAAGTCCACCCTCACATACGTTAACTTTTAAACATCATCAGTCTGTGATGTTCAGTAACTTCCTGCATGTTTTTAATGTGCAGAAAACATAGTTCATGTACAGGATAAGTAGGGCTGCAACTAACTTTTATTTTCTCTTTCAATTAATCTGGTAATTATTTTCTCAATTAATCGTTTGGTCTATGAAATGTTAAAAAAAAATAGTAAAAAAAATTGTAATTGCATGTGTAATTTCTTGCGTTTCTTCTTACAGTCTAAAATGTAAGAATATTAAATTTACTGTCATTCTGTATATGACCATGAGAAACAGAAAATTGTCACATTTCAGAAGCTGGAACACAACATTATTTGGCGTTTTTTGCTTGAAAAATGATCAGAATAGTTGAAGATTAATTTTATGTTGATCAACTAATTGATTCATTGATTAATTGTTGCAGCTCTAAAGAATAGAGCAAGTTTCTCACCTCACAAGAAATACTAATAAGCTTGTAACTTTTTACAAGACCATAACTTTTTTTGAGTAACTTTTACTCAAAACCAACTAATGGTATCTTGTCAATTTATTCGATAATGGAATTTTTCTGCGTATGATTTTTTTGCGTTGATGAGTCTGCAACTAAGTTCTCCCTCTTTGATTTTGATTCTATTTGAGTATTTGTCTCAATATAAATACAAATATCTTGCAATTATTTGCATTTGGTCAATTATCTGAAGGAACAAGATGAAACAAAAAACAAAAAAGATCCAGGAATGCAATGATCACAAATATGCTATATTTGTGCCAAATATGCCATTTACAAAAATTTTAGGGAAATTTTTATGTCTGTCTTAAAGCAATAATGTCCATAGGTGTCCATATGAACACTGAAACAGGTTTTTCTTGTTCATCCTGGCCAATAACACACCTATCCTGATGAAGTGATGGGGGTCAAAATCCAAATCCTCCTAAAAATATGTAGTCAAGTTTAAAATGAGTTAATATGAAGCTTCAGCCATCTGAGTTACTCAAATCAGTCTTTTCAGAAGAAAAATCCCCTCTTTTATATTCTGTGTTATAATACAGTACCAGTCAAAAGTTTGGACACTTTACTGTCCTCTTGAATGAGAAAGTGTGAAACATTTGACTGTACCATCCTCCCACTGCAGCTCAACACGTGAACACTGTTCCAGGAAACACAAAGAGGAAATTTTATGCTAAAAACAACTGTGACTTTGAAATATATCCACTTAATTTGACTAACTCAGTCTGCTGGAGCCTCATATCAGCTCCAGCCCCCATCACATTGAAAGCACATAAGGAGGGGACCTTTTAATGTCTGGTATGACTCTCCAGGAATGATGACAGCAAGCAAAACCTGTTCAATGTACATTTGGGCACCTGACTGTTGTTTTAAGACAAACTTGAAAAATTGTGGGACAAATTTTGGAAGAAGAAATCTTCCAAACTAACTAACTTTGAGAGTTTGAAGCTTTGATTTGGTAAAGTGGTTGTTGTAGTGACTTCATGTTAAATACCTGAACATTAACAACACATCCGTAGATAAAAAT
The DNA here is from genome assembly GCF_910596095.1 of Thunnus maccoyii. Classification (NCBI taxonomy): domain Eukaryota; kingdom Metazoa; phylum Chordata; class Actinopteri; order Scombriformes; family Scombridae; genus Thunnus; species Thunnus maccoyii. The sequence goes on from NC_056538.1 coordinate 17,608,158, forward strand.
ATAAATTTAAACAAAAAGTTGTATTTACTCAGACATGCAGGCAGTCAAATGAGAAGTGAAACCCACAGGCCACAGCGGTGCCCCCACAGGGGGATTTCAGTCTACACATGGCGTTGCTTTCGTCAGTGTTGCCACACTGGAAAGAGGAAATGCTAAACACGTCTCTAAAATAAGAATATGCTAAAGATCACTGGTCAGGTTATGATTTCTTTAATTTGAAAGTGTCGATGCTGCTTGAAACATTTAAATTAAAAAAACAAAACAAAAAAACCACACAGTGAATAAAAGATCAACCATCTACATAAATGTAGAAGTTCACAGCACACAACCATCCAGCTGAAATATCTTTATCAGCAGCTACGTTAGGGCACTGCTCTGTATGTGAGCCTGACCTCAGACCTTCATGAGGAGTCAAAATGAAAGAAAAACTTTCCCTTTTCATAAATGTTATGCAAAACAAATTTGTACATTGTGACAGGGTGCTGTGCTCAGCATCACTGATGAGATCATCAACAGCCAATCCTGTTCCTAATATCACAATCTGAACATCTTGACAAATACCATTTCCCAACATTTATATAACACATTTGTCTTTACTTAGAGACAGAACGATCACCAGGCGTTAACAGAAACAACTGGCAGATCCCCCTGAAACACAAAACTACATCACACCCGTGGGAGTTGATAAAGTTCACTACAGATCTGGGACTTTCCATTGATTTGATTTCCAACCCAGAACAATGTAAGAATTTCTCAATACTAACCACATGTGTAGGACAATTTTAGTATACTGTACCAGTCATGATGGTGGGACGAAACTAAAGCAAGAAGGCGCTGAAGTCAAACTGCTGTCTCTCATTACTTTTTGGTGATTCATTGAGTTTAATAATGAAACTGTCTGAAGTTATTTAATAAAACTAGAACATGACATAAAACATGCTAACTCTGTATCTTACACTGGAAACACCATGTCATAAATAAACTTTTCTTATTTGTTTGACATAGTGCTCCAATAACAGAAATGTATAAAGATTGAAATGAAACTAGCGGATTGAAACAGAAATTAATAACTGATACAGAGAGGGGGTGACAGGGAAGCTACGGCACATTACATAACTTCTAAAACATGTGATTTGGGTTTTCAGAGTTGGAAAAGGGCAACATGAAGCCAAAAAAAAAACCCCCAAAGAATCATAAGCTTTTGTGATATCAGGGGAAACTCTTAGATTTCAAGTGTTGAGACTTCTTGAATTTTTTAGAAACTAACAATGAAAACCAGAAGCAAAGAAAGTCCCAAAGATTTAACAAAAGGCCAGGCGGGCCAAACCCTCAATGAATGAAAAAAGCTTTTGTGAATCCAGTAGAACAAAGAACATAAAGAAAATAGCAAATTCATTATTTTCTTGGTCGTATAAACAGGACTTGATGGACTGCCAGATAAAGGTTCAGTTCGGTGCTGCCAAGGTTAATCAGCTTAATCAGCTTGACTCTAAAACCACTAAAAATGGCGCAAACAGTTTGGGACTCATTCATCATTTTCAATCTATTGCAAGAAACAACTTTTTACTTGTCATTAAGTCGTGACCTTCATGTTCAGCCAAAAAAGCCAGATCTCCTCACACACACCAAATTATGTTTCTGTAGCCTTTCATCCAGTCAGTTTAAACCTCATTCTTCCTAAAATTATTCCTAAACCAGCTCATAAATTTCTCACATTCAATTTATCTTTATTTCCTTTTCCACTCCAGAATTAACCGACCTGTTCCTGCGTCGGGGATCAATTTAACTCCATCTTCACCTACATAAACTCAGCTACATCATCACTCAGTCATTAAATGTGAAAAGTTGAAGCCATCCTTAAAGTCTTGTTGGTCTCTTCAGGTTGAATTCACTGATCATCTATGAGCTTAATATGGAAGAGCAGGCTGATGACAGAGTGTAACAGTGAAGGTGAGAAACCAGAACCACCAACAGGCCCAGGTCGATGTCTGGCCGCGCTCCCATCTGACCTGAGCTGGTAGAAGAAAGACTGACTGACTCTAAACTGAATAATGTGGAGATCACTGGGATGAGATTTATCTGACAGAGCAGGGAGGGAATTTAATTACAGAAGTTAACTCAGTGTTGAGAACATAAATCAATCTCAGTGAAGGCAGTAAATAACGTCCTCTGGCTGAGTTACTACTAGTTTAACTCGAGGCTGAAAAGTGCTGACAGGAGCAGATGCTGCACATCTGCATACACCTGTTTGCAAGCGCACGCACACACACACACACACACACACACACACACACACACACCAGCATGTTCATACTGTACAAACACAATCAATCACAGCTGCTCTTGATTCTCTTTACAATAATATCCTAAGACCATATTCAGTTAGGACAATGGCCCCATCAACAGGGCAGCTGTGGTTACTGAACAGTTTAACTATGAAAACAATAAAAATGATTTACAATCACTTTTCCAAAAGAGAGAAAATCTTTTATGTTCACCGACATGAAACAAGTTATTTTGAGCTTCATTCTTGACCACTCGAGGTCTAATTACTGGCTTGTTCTTGAACCAACATGGAGTTTGTTTTTGTCTTAAAAGTGCTCATGACCATGGAGAGTTTGAACATCTACATTTCCATGACAACGGAGCAAACCTTACTTGCTGATGAAGACTCTCATATGGTCCAAATCTCCAGAACAAGTGAGTAAGTGGCCCTTGAGTGGAAATTGTTTTATCAATCTCTGTTTCCGTGGATGAATTCAAGAACTAAAGCTCAACATTTAGGCCAACGTGGACGAGATGTTCTGACAGTGCTCAGAATAACAAAAAGTTTGAACATCTACAATCTAATGACCTCTGAAACAGCCAAAAGCTCCAGAGCAAGCGACCTTGAAAGCCTGAAGCAAGCAAGAGACTACAAAGTGCATATCCTGTATTTTGGTCATTGTCTGTTACTTTGGTGACTTTGCTATTGTCAGATATTGTGTTTGATAATGTAATAATGATATGTAAAAAACCAAGGGCATTCAGAGAGTGCAGACCTCCAACAAGGCTGCAAAAGGTGGTGAGGAGCTTTTTTTTTTTTTAACCTTTATTGAATATTACACAATAGAAAGCCAGACAGGAAACATGGAGATGTAGTAGTTACCTAAAGAAGTAGTAGTTTGAGAAAATAATGACTTGCTTGCAATTATCCTCTATACTGATCACAAATCCAATTCAAATGTTTAAAATGTTTAATGCAATGTTAAAAAATCATTTGTTCCTTGACCTGTTTGCTCTCTGGACTACCACACTGGTCTTTGTGTTTGCAGGAAACGCCCTGCTGATGATCATCTGCTCGTACGCTTTCATGAACATCACAAACAGGCTTTTAGAGTGTCTCTCAACCTGAGCTGAGCTATTATATTTATGAAAAGATTCAGAGGTCAGGATTAAAAAAGGAATAAAGAGACAATCAGTAGTAGTATTAATCACCACATCTCCTTTCTTTGCTCATATATTGTTCCTCTCTGGCTGACCATCTAATTCAACATTTCTGTCTGCAGACTCTGAGTCATCGCTGCATCATGAAATGTTTTCATTGACTGTGACAGCCGAGTGCGTAGCTCATTCAGGTGCAGTGGCATCAGTGAATTTTGTAAATAGGATTGTGTTTCCCTGCTAATCTGGGCAGATGTCAGACCAGACTTCTCTCTGGGTGTGGCACAGAGACAAGGAGCCGACCTTGGTCTGTCTGTCTATGTGGTAATACAACTGCTCTGGCCACACAGGCAATAACGCCTGATTAGCTGACCGATCTCAAATGCGCTAAGGTGTAACTGCGGAGATGGTCAATCAGCGTCTTTGCACTGTAAGAAGAGCAATAAACCAAAGAAGGAGAAAAGAGAGGAGAGGTAATGCAGCAATCTCTCCACTTAATTCACTTTATACTCTCCTATATGTTTCATTACTGAGATTGCACTGCAGTCTGGAGGCAGTGGAAATGATAAAATGTACACACACACACACACACACACACACAATGACACATGACCTGCCAGAAGCTGCTGGCTGCAGTATCTGACCGATAGGCAAATGTGTCAGAGCGGGTAGTTTATGTGCGACGGATGCACTCAGCTTTATATTTTATCAGTATCAGAGGACCTCCAACAGTCAGAAGTTTATTGATTTAGCAAAAAGTCACTCAAGAAACAATTCATTACCTTTACACTGGAATTTTTCATTCTACTAAATATACTGAATCTACCTAATTATTCTTCAATAAACGGATAATTTACATAATTTAACAGTACAGATATTTTCCTAAATCCTAAATCTTCCTCACTGCGTACGACTGAAACACAAATTGAGATCATTTAAAATAAATCCCACTTCAAAAAGCACTTGGACATTTCATGCTGTCAGCTGCGAATGACACCTTCTAAAATGCAAATGATCAGTAAGTGTTCTCTGTGGATAATTTCGCTCTCATATAAGCTTCATGCAAAGATGACAGGCTGTAGTTTTCCAGAATATGAGCCTCACATATTTCCACACACACAGCTGAGGTGGTTTTCATATCATCTGCTCTGCTGCCATGCAGATAATTCTAAATTTACTGGGTGCTGTGAAAACAACAAGGATTAGTTTTCAAAGGCTACGAGTGATGAAGGAGCAGGGAGGAAAATGCATTTCATAAACCATTCTGTTGTTGTACAATACAGCTTCCTCTATCCGGTATTGGAAGCAGGGTGACATAAATGACTCTGAACATCAAAGCACATTACAGGCTCTGGATCTCTGGATTACACTGAGTGACATGTGGATCACATTATTGCTGCAGTAAGACCTGCTTTAATCACTTTAAAAGTTGTATTTTGAAGAAAAGCAGATAGGAAGATGTGACCAAATCCACATTAAATACATTTTCTTTGTCAACGTCATTACAGAATTCTGTGTTTCCACTTGCACAACTGCAATCTCCGACCTCATGTTACCTTATGATCCTCATAAGCTACTGTACATGTAGTGATGTATAATGATTTTAAATTTTAAAAAAAGAAAAAGAAATGTCATCGGCTGAATTGAGGTATCAGAGGTATCGGAGGAGGAAGAAGTCGGTTTTGTGTGTTATTTTAGTTTGTGTGTGTACAGAAACAGAAGTACAGCTTCAGGGTTAAAACACCGACCATGAACCACAACGTCCCCAGAAACCGGGTACATTAAAGCCAGAAATGATCAAACAGGAGCAGAAAACTCATCAGGAAAATAAGACATAATAAGACAACATATTTATTACACCAACATATTATTAATCAGTTTCTTTAAGCCTTGAGTGTGTGTGATTCCATCACTAATCAACAAATATTCACGACTCTCCTTTGATGCTCGTTTCTTGTCTTTTCTATAAAGCAGCTTATCATTCTGTTGTTTATCTGTTTTCCGGTGCAAGTGACCACATCAATGCACCTGAAAGTCTCTGATTTCCTGTGTCACAACAGCCCCGGTGGTCTGTAAGACAATCTGACAAAGCTGACAAAGGCGTCAGGGTCAGTTACAGGTCTGGCACGGATCCTATGTGCATATATTAATGTTTGCGCACACCTAGTAGCGAGGCGGTAAATGTATGGACTCAGGTGTGTGTGTGTGTCCTGCATGTATGTCAGTGACACAGCTCAAAACTGTAACTTGATGTTTTTCTGCAAATAAAGGACCGGGGAGGTGAGGAGAGATGACAGTCAGCAGATGGATCCTCTTACCATGATAAGGCCGGTGGTGATCGGGTCGTTGCAGCCATGGCACAGCTCCCCAAATTTGGCCCAGTAGTCCTTCTTGCAGAAGAGCCGTCCATCTTTTTCATAATACCAGTGGGACAGCGAGGCGCTGCACTCACAACACCTGAAAGAAGAAGAGATGGAGAGAAATCATGAGAGCTTTAATCAGTGCTTAATTATCTGCATTTAAGGATAAAATCCCATCATTAATCCTTTAGATCAACATGAGTGCAACACTTTAATGCAGACAAGCCATCAGAAACAAGAAGGTGAGTTAAGTATATGGAAATGATGAATGACAACCTCCAAATGTCTGTAAATAGAGTAAGTTTATAACTAATAATTGTATTCTGATTTATCCATTACTCATTTACTCTATTAATGGTCACAAATAATGAAAGATATCCATCTAAGGTCCCAAAATCCAAAGTGATGTAAAAAATCTGCTGAAAAAACAGAAAATCGTCACATTTGAGGAGCTAAAACAGCAAATATTTGGCATTTTTTCTTAATAAACAACCGTAAAATGATTGATTAATCAATGTGTCTTTTCAGTATAAATAGTAGCATTTTTCTACATTTGAGTGAAACACAAGTAAAACCTTTAGTGAAAGCAAAAAGCATCCGTATGTGACTGATTCAGCAATTCAGGACCTTTCAAAGTGAACACCAAGTGAGGTTGTTATTGTGTTGACAGAACATAATGTTGTACTGCACTAAATTGCACTTTAAACCTCATAATGACACCCTGCAGGGCCCCAAATTATAGTTTTCATGCTGATAATGAGTCACTTTGTGGCTCGGTCACACTCCGCCCTACCTGAGGTGGAACAGGCAAATGAGATCACATGAAAACACGCAACTATGACTAAGTCCTAGAAACACAGTGGGAGGAACACAAAGACAAAACAACGTCACTGCAGTCTGCTGCAAAAACATGCTTTTCAGTGAAATGTTTCTTCAGTATTTGTTTTGACTCCATCAGTTAGACTTGAGCTGATTTGAATCACAACGTAACGTACAGAGCGGTGAAGTTAAAGGACAACCTGTTGCTGTGAGTCATTCTCCATCACCACAACTGAAACCATGAATAGAAAAAGCTAACGCTAGCTAGCCCGTCTCCTTTCAATATTATGACAGCGCTGAGAGAGCTACAGATTAAGTTCAAAATAACATGAACGAAAGTAACATCTAGTGCTTATGTTAGAAAACTGGCTTTTTAAAAGCCGTTTTTTAAGATGTTTCAGACTAACGTTCACATCAACAAGCTCTGATATATCTAACTTGACACTTCATAATATGAAAGTGCCTGAAAACCAAACAAATATGGACGCCTGTCATCAGCCTAAAACCAACAGTCAGTGTAATAAAACCCAAGCTGAATGGATACGTGATATATTTTAATCTTCACACAACCAACTTTGTAATAATTCAACTGTCTTGAAGAACACTTCACGTCGCTAACATGCGTATCATCTCAATCATCCATCTCACATGACGTTAACGGGACATTAGAAAGTTTCCACAAATATGTCCAAAAACAGTCTTGAAAAACAAAAAATAGCTGCATCATCATCATAGATTATACATTTTAACTCCCCATATTTAGCATTTATAAACAGTTTATAAACATTTAATAAATGGTTTATACTGTAAATATTTGTCAACAATTATAACTTCTCCTATGAAGACATATTTTATATTACAACTGTGTTTTACTATATTGTCGTTCATCATCTGTTTATATACCAGCCTCCAGTTATGAGCGTACTTTAATAAACACTTACAGCATAACTACATTATAGTGTGTTATAAACCATTTATTACATGTTTATATACTACTTATAAATGCTAAATAGGGGACTCAGTTTGACTTAAAATTAAAGAAGAAATGAAAATGTAAGCAGCATGATGTGTTTTGCTTTTCCAGAAATGAACCTGTGTTGTTGAGATAGTGTTTGTACAGGTTTTATTGATCAATAAATACTGATTTTTCTGATCAGCCTCATCATTGTAACTTCTCCTGAGCAGACAGCCTGATACGGAGCATCATCAAACAACTTCATCTATACAGATCTACAGACCGCCTGTCACCGAAGTTCAATAGTGAGCTGCTCTAAAAGTCCAGAGTGACATCAGTCTGATAGACATCAGCTGCTGACAGAGTGAAGGGCGAATGACAACAAGATGGAGACAGTCGGAGGGTGTTGATTCGGTAATAGTAATAGTGTGCAGGGAGGATACACTCCGAGCTCACTTACAATGCAAATAACTAAAACACAGACCGCCGCACATGCTGGTGTGATATTCAAAATAATGACACAAACCAGTGAGCAAAGGTTATTTCCCGGTAGGTGATGACAGACGATAAGAAGGATTTCATAGGAAAGAGGATGTTAACAATCCCACATGACTCAGGAGCCTCTGGTGAAACACACGAGGTGGAGAAATTCTCTGGGAATAAAAACAGTAGCGCTTAACTGATTATCGTATAGATTAGAAAATGTGTCTGTAAACGTTGTGTCTTCATGCATGTGTTGATGTGGACACACTTACTCTGCGTGTGTGTGTGTCCATAAATGAAAAGTGTGTTAATCTCTCTGTGTACGTTACGTTTGTGCCTGTGACTTTGTGCACTTCTGCATCTGCGTGCTTGCAGGCTTGTGTGTGCTTGTTTGTAATCTGTCTAAATCTCTGCGTCTAAAGGCCATGACTAAGAGAGTGTTTCCACTGCTTCCCTGTGGAGCTTCCCTCCCGTCAGCCGGCCGTCTGGCCCCGTCCCTGCTCGGGGGCCGCTTAAAGCAAGGTCTGTTTGCTCTGACAATAACAAGAGTGTGCACGGCTTCAATGTGTGGAGCAGAATAATTCACTTTGTCCCTCATCACATCCCAATGTCCTGCCGTTTACATGTGATTTAAGTTTCTTCATTTTACTGTTATTGCTGAGGTTAATTAATTAATGATTAATTTGCAATGATATCTAATGTACTGCTGTTTGTTTGTTCACCTTAATGTTTTCAGCCACACATCAAGACTGTAATTACCGTATTTAGAGCTGCAGGAATTAGTCATTTAATCGAATTTGAGACATTTTTTAAGAAAAAATGTCTCAAATTCCAACTTCTCAGATGTGAATATTTTCTGGTTTCTTTACTCTTCTATGATAATAAACTGAAAATCTTTGGGTTGTAAAATAGCAAGATTCAATACTTTATTGCCATTTTAATATAATTGATAGGAAATCACTTTGTTGAGCTCACATTAAACTAAATAAGAAACCTCAGGAGCATGGTCAAACTGAAAAGATGGAAGAAAGGGACAAAAACATGACCATGGGTGTAGAATAGAAACTTTGTGCATAAAAAATGTAAAATAAATAAATGAAACCTCAAACCTGGTATTTTTAGTTGATCATTTACAAAAGGCTACAGTTTAATTCAGTCAACCATTGATAGTGTGTCTCATCGTGTCTCTGGCATGCTGCATGTTGCTGAAATAATCTGAATAAAGGGGCAATATTAAAATGCAATTTGAATATTTTGAGTCTGCAACTCATGACCATGACCAGAGAGAGTACTGATATATTAAGGCCCATTCTTTGCTTGCATACTGAAGGTGTTGGTCCGGTTTAAGCCTGAAATATTACGATTAAACATTAAATGTTACTCTAAGTTGTTACTTTAAACATTAAAGTTTCAATAATACATTTATAGTTTGTGTTTGTCTCATTACAATTTACACCAACATCACAAGGGTTGGGCAATGTGATGATATACTGTGAGATATTTGTCAGAGATTTTTCTGTGAAGATAAACATAAAATGTCTCTGCAGAGAAGGGGGTCACAAATCTCCCAAATCTCAAGATCACATCGTGCAGAAGTGCACATCAAGCAAGCTGAGTGGTTGATCCAACTCCCTGTGGGAAGTGGGTTTGAAGTGGAGAAAAATTACTTCCACAGTTCAAACGTTGTACATACAAGTATAAAAGAAACACCCCTGTGCACATGTCCATGCCAATGTGCAGCCTAGAGAAGCATGTTTCAGCCTTAAGACTATTGTCGACAACATTACACATCAATGACTGTTTTAAGGGAATATTAACATCTCCTAAGCACCACATATTTTTTCTATTTCATTTCCTGGATTTGGCAAAAATTTACCTGCTTATTCTGGATGTATCAGTGCCTCAATTGAATTTCCAGAGAATTGACTATATATATATCCATATCTCAAAAATAATACAGATTCATTAAATGATAGATTAGATAGATAGAAGATTTTGTGCATATCGCAGAACAAAAATCTGACCCAACTTGTGCAGTTACATCCATTTAATATCAATATCTATCTATACTGTGACATCCTGCGTGCTTTGCTGTTCAATGTTTCGTAGCTGGTTGGTAAAACAACAACTCATTAATATATTTAGCAGAAGCAGCAACTTTCTGTGACTTTGCCCCAAGTCTTTCGCCTACTGTAAGCCTGCACATACTGTACACACAACTTCACACATGCACACACACACATAACCTTGCAGCACATACAGACACTCACACAATTTATTTATTAGACAGACACACCCACTCTCCCCAGCGTCCGCATGCAGAGCTTCACTGCAGCGAGATCAGCAGATTGTTGCAGAGCTGCTTCAGTATGCAGCGTGTTTGGGTGAGTGGGGGAGGGTGGTGGGGGTGAGGTTGGGGGTTGGGGGTGGGTGGGTGGGGGGGACTTGGAAGTGGGTCAAAGCTTTCAGAAGACGTCCGCAACACCGAGCCAGGAGCTACTCAGCTGTCTTGGCTCTCTGCCGCTCAATAACCGGCTTTCACTGCAGATACACACACACACATCCTGCAGACCCCTGCTGAGGCAAAGTCATACCTGGGGAGGAAACACAGATGTGCTTGCCTGCACTTTGCACACACACACACATGCACAGAGGCAGGAGTGATCTTAATGCTCTGAGGTTCACTTCCTTCGTAGTAAAACCGCTCCAAGCGAGGCTGGGAGTGGTGGTAGAGTATTAAAGATACAGTATGAGTGAATACGTTAGCGACTCCAGGATAGAGACTCCAAAAATTTCTGCCTCGAGGACAATAATCTTATCTCAGAGGTAGAAGAGACAGGCAGCGTTGCTCAGTTACAACCAAGACTCCCACCACAATAAAAACCAATCCTTATTCCAGGAACGACGGTTAGTGTGTTAACGCGTGTTTTTGTGCTCACGTTTGGGTATTTTCTGTGTGACCGTGCTTGCATGTGCATCTACATGGACGTGTAAGAGGATTATCAGTGTGAAAGACTCAGAGAAAGTCTTTGCCCGCTCCGCTATGATACTCCAAAAAAATCTGGCTGGGTGAAGAGCTTAGCAGTCTCTCGTACACACAGAAAATCTGTAAGAGTATTTAAAAAAAGTAATATCAGAGGGGCAAATGACACGATAATAAAGACTAAATAACATGGTGGTTTGATTGATTTGAGACATAATAACCTGCGAGACAAGACAAATGTCAAAGACAAAGAAAAGGCTGAGCTGGGACATAAATAACTACCATGAACAAATGAGAGGGAGCAGAGCAGCTTTCAGACCGTGAAGCCCAGCTGGATTCCCCGAAGGCCAGGAAACAACCAATGACGGAGAGGATCAGAACGAGGGAGTAGAGTTAGTAAATCTAAAACTGTCGCCCCCTCCTGCTCAAATCCTTGATGGAATTAGCAAAAAGTGTCTGAGGGACTAATAAATTCTGTTTTCCAGGTCAAAGGGAGGAAGCCTGGTCCCGGCCTCTCACCTTCTTCTGTCCACAAAAACCAGACTGCAGCTGGAGGCTGTCACATTTACTTACTCAGTGTCAGTCATCTGCAAAGGCTCCTTTTCATACATTTGTGATTTTTAGGTCAGTGGTTTCCAGCCATAGGAAATACAGAAGGAAATAAGTCTGTAGTCATGCTAGTGGCTCTGTGAGGTTATACAGCAGCTCTTTAAGCTAAATGCTAATGTGTGAGCATATTAGCACGCCGATGTTTAGCAGGTAGAATGATTATCTTCTTCACCATTTTAATTTTGGTCTATCAGCACGTACTCACAACTTTCACTAAGAGGAAACAGGTGCGCTTCTTTTGCACTGAAATTCGGCCGGTTGCTTTGCCTTTAAAAAAATTCACTGTCTTTATTCTTCAGAACAAAGTCAGAAAAAGGCGGGACTCCATAGTTAAAGAACATCACAAGGAATCATCTCATGTATTGATCTTTCAGATTTATTTACAATCAATGAGCTGAACATTCACTAAACATGTCAGCAAATGTTAGAGAATACTCACATAAACCAAAGTATCACATCAAACTTTGACCTGATGATACATGAAAAGGTAACGACCCTGAACGTCTGTACAAAATTTCATGGCATCCATTCAACAGTTGTAGAGATATTTCAGTCTGGACCGAAGTGTTGGATAAACCGACACCGCAATCTTCAGAGCCACATTGTTAACATGGCAAAAAACATTTAAACCATTTTTTTCCTGACTTATCTCTAATCCCAGCTCTTTTTTTTAGCAAAATAGGACTGGATATTTTACTTTTTTGGACCTTTAAAGCCAATTCAAAAGAAATAAAATTCTGAGAAGGAAAAATGACATTGAGGTTAAACTGCTCTCAGTTCAGTGACATACACATCATGTGACGAGGGGTTGCAAGCAGGTCACAGGACAACATTTTAGATTCTACAAACAAGAAATTGTTAAAAAAAAAAAGGTGAAAAAGAGAAAAAAATTAAATTTAAATCATGATTATGATTATACATTTAAACTCAGTGTTTAATTACAGCTTCCAGTAATGCGTATTTGTGTATATGAGTAATTACGTGATGGCAGATGAATTATCTGTACGCTGCTCTTTATCAGTCTACTGTTATTCATATTTATTATTCCCAGTGAAATTATCTCAATGGACGGTTTCATGATGTAATATGTTTTTGAACGACTGTGCATCCTATTTATCAAGTGGACGGCCTGACCCGGGTCAATACCTAACATGATTAATTTGTCCCGGCTGAGATGAATGAGTCGATGTTGAATGAAAAAACATCAGGTCTGAATGAATGAATGGAATTGAATTCCCAAAGCGGCTCAACCGCTGACGAGGATGAAAATGCAAATGTATAGAATGAACCATGATGACATACAGGTGTGTTAATAAATCAGAAAAATGCACTGAAATACATCACATAAAACACAAAGACATAACACTACTGTATATTTCTACGTTACTTTTTGCTTGTGTTGGTTTAGATTCTTGCTGAAACAATGAATCAAGTAGTCCTTTAACAAAATTATTCAGCACCCCTTTCATAACTGGTTGATAATTTTTAAAGCAGAACAGTCAGATATTATCTGGTTCCAGCTTCTAAAATTTGAAGATTTGCTGCTTTTCTTTGTCTTATAAGACAGTAAATTTAATATCTTTGAGTTTTGGACAAGACAAGTTATTTGAAGAGAAATTATTCAGAGCAATTGTGGGAATTATTTTACTATTTTTTGATATTTCATAGCTGATAGATCAACAAATCAATTAATCAATTAGCCAGGAAAATAATTGGCAGATTAATCACTAATGAAAATAACTGTCAGTAGTTGCAGACGTAGGTTAAACTGGAAAAGAAAAACTAGAAAACAAACACAATTAAGATTTTCTTAGAATAAGTAAAGAAAAAATATCAAATAGCTAAATGGTTCTGCTAATTAACATTAGCTTATTAACACTTAATAGCAGGTTACCATGAATTAGGGTCACCTACACAAAAGCAAAAAGGCAGACATGCAGACGGATCAGTAATTATTGATTAGGGCTAAATGTTTCCATTATTTCAGCAGTCACTGGGCAAAGTTGAACTGACATGCAGATCTTTGTGGTCTCAATCTGCTCTGCAGCTGCTCAGCTAAAATGGTCCTCAGATGACCTTTAGCTTCTGCAACATGTATCTAAAGTATAAATATTCTTGTCTGAACAAAGCTGTAGACATTCAGCAACACTGTAACTGACAATTCCCCTTTTCAAATGAGTCCTTGAATGCCTCGCAGCGAAATAAAACCTGATCTGACTCCCACACAAACCTCGCTGACCACCCAGCTCCTGTCAGCATTTTATGGTGTGTGTGTGTGCGTAGGTGGGTGTGTGTAGGTGTGTAGGTGGGTATGTGTATAAGTGTGTATGAGTGTGTGTGTCTGTGTGTGTGTGTAGCCACAGGTCATTAAAACACTACAGGAAGCAGAAGGAGTCAAAAGGAAACACTGGTAGAGGTGTGAGCAGGATCACTACCAGCAGACAGATGCCAAGCTGAAAGATTCACGAGGAGCCACACCTCTAAAACACACACACACACACACACACACACACACACACACACACACACACACTCACGCACACACATACACACACGTAGCTGCTTCTCATTAATTATTAAATCTTCCATCATCTTTCATCAAGCTCAGAAGGACATTCATCTCCTTTCTATCTGCAAAGACAGCAGAAATGCTTGAGTACTGCAGATCAATAAGCCGATAGACTGACTGGTCTGTCCAGTAAACGAAGGAAAATTAGACAATAAACGTCAAACGAATGAAGTCTGACGGTGACGAAAACAAACGTGTTTGCTATAGAAAATGTGACAGTGCGTGACTGTTAAAGCTTCTTGCAGGCTAAGCTGAAATCCTCACTGACAAAGAGCGAACTCAACCTCTGGGAAGGACAGAAGGGGGTTGTGGGTTAGAGGGACACACACACATACACACACACACACACACACACACACACACACACACACCGGTGAAAGACAAGCAGAGGAAATGGCAGACTGTCTGGGGGAGACCCCTCTCTTCCCCCTTAGAGGAAGACATAAATAGACGAGGATTCCTGGTCGAGTGCCAGGATTTCCACTCCTGATATTTTCCAGGAGGATTCCCAAAACGCAAACAACAACAAATGTACCTGCAGTGTGTGACGAGACTTTATCCGACCAAACAAACGTAGATTAATTTGTGTGAGTTCAATTGATTTAAATTCATTCAGCTCTCACACATTCACACCTTCAACAACAAGGACATATCCATCCCATTCCCACGCGCCCCTTTTTGTGCCCCCTGTTTTATCATTCCCTCCCCTCCTCAATCCCTCCTCCTTCTCCATGGCAACGGAGAATGCCACGGCGATGATGTCAGCCCTTTCACAGAAAAAAAAAGAAAGAGGCATTACCTCATCATGCTAACCCCCCCCCCAGTCGCTCTTTATTGGGTGGTTTCAAACAGGAAATCCCTCAGCCAATCAGGCTTCGGTGTGTTCCCCCTGACCTTGGCTAACACAAGCTCAGCAGCACGAACACCTGCATTAACCCTCCTGTATTTGGTACTTTTAAAGGAATAAAATAGAGCAGAGGACAGCAGGTTGTGAATTTTAAACAGTGAGGCCCTCAATGGCCTAAACAAATGCTTCAGACTGAGGCTCTTTATTCGGAGCTCGTTGGTCTATTCAGCCGGTAAACAGGAGCTCGGGCAGACTGTGAGCGAATGATGTGCACGGCAGCAAATTCCTTTGTGAGTGTTAAGCCGTCAGCACAGTCAGTCTGGGGCCTTCTCGCTTGTTCCACTGCCGGGAAATGATAAAAGGTTTCAGCGAGCTATGGGAACCAGGATGATGATAAAGGTTCAGTAGGATTCAAGAGACACAGCAGAGCTTCTATTCATCAGCAGGTCTCTTTTACAAAACAGTTTACAGAATAGTTTGTGTCCCCAACTCTGAGCTTAAAGGGGCCATTACGTGCCTTTTGTGATTGTCTGTTATTTTTATGCTGTTATGATGTTATGATGCCCCTTTTATAGTCTGTTCAAAGTGGGAATGTTGTGCTGTTTTTCCGCCTTGCCTTTCTATATAAAAGGTACGAATACAGAATGGGGGGGGGGGGGGGGGGGTTATTGTTGTTCCGCCATTAAGCCGGCAATGGAGGTAGTCACATTGCCAGATCGATGTCTGTGTTACAAGAAAGCATTATGGGGCAGCATTATGCCAGCTTTGTTTGGTTCAGTGTAAAAAAAGCAAAGCCGGCATAATGACAGGTCTTCTTTATAATACTGTTCTCTGTTTAAGACTGGCTAATGTTAAACATGATCAAAATTGCAAAACTTGAGGTGAACGTATGTAAAAATGCTCTCTGACAGTCAAAGGCCAGGCTTCGACCTGCTTTGCAAGCTCCGTTTGCAAAGTTTCCTCTACTTCCCCATGAAACTAATGTCATTCGCACATACCCACAAAAAGCCGAAGCTCCATTTGCAAAGTTTCCTCTACTTCCCTATGAAACTAATGTCATTCGCACATGCCCACAAAACACCGTCTGTTCTATAGCCTTTATTGCTAAGATCGTTCCACGGGTTGTTCGTGTTGTCCACTCGCATGTTTCAGATCTGATGTTGGCTCGAACATGTGCGGATGTTTCTGAGAAGTTAACACTTCGAGTAAAGAACAGGAAAAAGAAGTGAAATCCAACCAATCACCAACCAATCA
This sequence comes from Thunnus maccoyii, assembly GCF_910596095.1. Taxonomy (NCBI): domain Eukaryota; kingdom Metazoa; phylum Chordata; class Actinopteri; order Scombriformes; family Scombridae; genus Thunnus; species Thunnus maccoyii. The sequence goes on from NC_056538.1 coordinate 17,624,460, forward strand.
GAGTAGATTGGACTCCTTGGGAAGGGGGCTTTAAAGGGCCAGTATAAGATACATAAGATGTTTTTTGAACTGTAAATCCTGTAAAGATATTCAAGCAGAGCCCCAGAATATAAATATAGACCTATAAATATGCTTGATACGTCCCCTTTAAATACAAACAGGAGGTATTACATGACAAACATCTGGTGATGAGTGAAAAAGTTGCACAGTGAGTGAGTTCAGGAAGCAGAATCTCAGTCACATGTAGAGCTGAGAATTCAGTAACAAACATTAAAAGTATCATACTTCAACACACCTTGACTCTCCCTTGAATGAGAAATATTGTGTGTTAAAATCATAGACTGTATAAAAATATGGACGTAGTTACCATGAAGTCACCCGTTGGTTTCTGAAGAGCGGTTTTGAAGCTCAAAGAGAGCCGCTCTGGCTGTCGCCATCTTGGCAGTGTGTGATGCTGCCTAACTCCCAGCCAATCAAAAATGGCAAAGAGGCGGGCCGAATTGCTGAAACAAGCCACCTAGCGGCTGGCGGACCTGTCACTCAAAGCAGCCAAGTCCTTCATTATGCATAACTTTACGGCTTAATAAAATTTAAACGGGTGAGTTATAAAAAAAATTCACCCCCCGTACAGTTGTCATGAAAGGGGAAATTAATTATAGAGACCAAAACCATTTTTTGTACCAGGCTGTAAACATGTTTATCTCTGCTGCAAAGTTGGGCGTTTTAACATGGGGGTCTATGGGGAATGACTCGCTTTTGAAGCCAGCCTCAAGTGGCCATTCAAGGAACTGCAACCCTGAAGGTTGCCGCTTGGTTAAAATGTTCACCAAATGGCTTTTTTCCCAAAGCTTTTTGCCCTTGAGTTTAAAATCTGTGTGGTGTTTATAAAAACTGTGTAGTGCAGCTAAACTTCACAGTTGTGATGAAGCTAAATGAACCGTGTGACTCCACTTGTCATGCATTATTGCTCTCTTATGACCCAACCCTAATTTCATGACTGAATTTAGACCAACTTTTAGTAAAAGCGTCAGAGGTTCACACACACACTAAGAATATATCTAATAGATCATTCATTTTGGTCTTTAAAATGAAAAATGTCGATCGATGTTTCCCAAAACCCAAGATGCTAAAATGTCTTGTTTTGTCCCAAATAACAGTTGACAACCCAAAGATGTTTAGTTTATTATCACTGAAGACTAAAGAAAGCAGAAAATATTCACATTAAAGAAGCTGAAACCACAGAATTTTAGCATTTTCTATTAAAAAATGACTCCAAATGATTAAAATGGTTGGTAATTTATTTTCTGTTGATCAACTATTCAATTAATCAACCTACTGTCATATGAAGGTAATGTGAAATGAATCCAAATTAAAGCAGGTTAGTGCTGAGGATCAGCATCCATACTATAGTTATTCAATAATAGAGTTGAATATTTTGACAAATGCTGACAAAGACTGAACACTTTTTCTCAGGTGATCAAAGTCAAACATGAAAGCAGCAGGACGAAATATTAAGTGTTAATCTTCCTCTTATTTATCACAAGCAGGGTTTAAGTCTGGAGTCAATGTGAAAAAAAATTTAATTTTCAAAGCATGATTAAAGCATTGTAGTGAGAGCCAAAGGTTAGAGCTCAGGAACAGACGATTAATCAAAATGTGGCAGCACACAGTGTGACTCCTTTCTGCCCTCTACAAATGTTATCAGCAGGTATGAACCCGGGGATGTTAGAGTGAGGAGGAGTCCGAGCTCTTTGAGCAGACAGTACAAAATATGAAAACTGAAGATTAACCATCATCTAAACGACAGACTTTATTTAGAACTCTGACAGCTTTAAAAAAAAAAAAAAAAAAGGTATTTCAGTGCAAAATTGACTGTAAAAGAGATTAAATAGTGCACACACTTGTTTGTTCCTACTGCATTCCTCCTACGATACAAAAAAAATATGTAAAAACCAGAAACAGCAGCCACCATAAAGAGAAACATTCAATAATATCACCAGAATTCACCACACAGACGACATCAGTCACATGTACGACAGCAGGGTTTGATTCACTGTGTGGCACTGTTGAGAAAAGGGGAAGTCAACAACAAACCAGGGAGTTTTTTTTATTTTTTATCCAAAGGGACAGAAGTTACTGACACAGATGACTGATGTGCTGCGTATTTAAGATGAGTAAATAATCTGAGCCCGCAGAGTGACATGTTTCAGTATCTAGATCCCTCTGAGAGATCCTGTGCGGTACATGACCAGACAGACTTAAATGAAGAGTGAAAAATATTATTTTAAACTCTGAATCAAGAAGTTTTTGTCTGTTACGTTCATGTCGGTTTAAGAGCTTCTGTGTGTAAACATAAAGGGAAGTCAAACACAGCTGAATCAACTGACTGATCATCCAAAAACAAATCATCAGGGATTAAAGCAAGAACACATTTATGAGCCTGAAAAGTTGTTGAGGAAGAAACGTGTACAATGTATTGAATTTAAATATTGTATGAATTTAAAACTGCTCTACGCCTGAATTCAGTCATGGTGCCTGAGGACTTTAACCCCTGAGAGCAGATTCATGTTCAGAGTTTGGTTTTGGACTCAAACTCTTAGTCGGCAGTTATTTTTAGAAGTAAAAATGCCAAATATAACCCTCAGTTGTGAGAATCTCTGCTTTTCTTTGTCTCATGTGGCAGTAAATTGAATGAGTTGGTTTTACACTGAAAATATTCTATTCTGTCACAAGTTTCTGACATTTTATAGACCAGAAATTAGCCAATTTATAAAGAAAATAATTGCCAGATTAATTAAAAATGAAAGTCATTGTTTCCTCAATATTAGGAAGCAAGAAAATACCGACGTTAGTTTGCTTTATGCTTCATTTATCTGACAGAGGTGGTCCACGTTAAAATAAAATGTGCCAAAATTAGCCATAAGCGAGTTAAAACAATATGTACACAAAGTCTTAAATGTTCTCAGAATAAAGTTTGTACATCTACATGACAACTAAGCAAACTCCATCTACAGAGAAAGACTTCGTTAGACTATGGAAAGCCCTGAAATTAGACAAGTAAGTGGCCCTTGAGTGGCAATAGTTTTGTCAAAAGTTAAACTTGAGGCTGGAGCAACATCATTAGTTAACCCAGTCACATCCTCCCACATGACTCCATCTTTCCACTTACTTTAAGCGTCTCTGCTGCGTCTTCCTGCGTTGGTTCTTGGCTGACATGTCGCCCACGGGAGCGAGGCTCTTGTTTTGACAGTCAGACGACACGCTCATGTCAGCAGCTCTGATGTTTCAGTCTGATGCACAGCTCGACCAGACTCACAGCCTCACTGTCACGACCATCAGTGACACTCTCGCTCTGTACTCTGTCTCTCCCTTCCTCTATTTCCTCTCTCAGTGCAGCTGCACCCAGAGGTTGCGCTTCTTTATCAACTATTTCCTGTCCTCTGCCCGTCTACTGGGAGCAGAAGTGACCCTGTGACATCACAGGCTTGGCCCACAGCGCCTCGTCCCACCTTTTGCCAACTTATTTTCTTCTTTTTAATTATATTTTTGTGCACTTTCTTGTTTTTAACATCGTGCAAACTCTTGCTCAAGTTTAATCTAATCTAAGTAATTTAAGCTGCCCATTTCCTCTGCTATGCAATACAATGAAATATTCTGGCTGCACAAATGAATTTTTTCTATTATCCATCATCTGTTAAACCCTTCCTCCTCTTCCTCTCAATTAATTTAACAAACACTGGAGCTCTGTGCTGCTTTGTTTTCTGAGGATGAACTCAGACATAGCTATTTTTCACCAATCAGGCGACTAGTTCAAGTGAGACAGTATCCCGTCTTTTATCACACAAGGTGAGATCACAGACGCACAAAGAAATATAATTTACGACGTCAGCTAACTGCTGAGTCTTATCCAAACATCCTCAGACATCTTTGACCTGAACACTGTTTGAGTAACGCCTGTTCAAGGTCGCTACTGAAAATATTTTAATTTAGATTACGTAAGAGTAAAGACCAACGATTAAATACACAAAACATTATCATTAAATCCCTCATTTATCATTATATATATGTACACACATTATCTGCTTATTATTCTCCCTAATCCTTAAATCTGTTGAATTCTCCAGTGCCTACAATGCCATGCTGTATGCTAGAGTTTATCTCACTTATTAAAACGTTTTTGGTCATTTTTATACTGTAATGATGTCAGATGTCTATGTTAAACTTAGTCAAAGATCCAAAATTTGAGGTGAACATATGTAGAAATGCTCTCTAAAAGTCAAAAGTCAGGGCTTCAGTCTGCTCTGAACACTTCGTTTGGAAAGTTAGCTCAACTTCCTCCATGACGTGACATCAGATTGTTCGCACATGCCCACTATGCTAAGGTTGTTAATATTGTCTACTCACACATTTTGGATTGTATTCGGACTCCAAAACGTAGTGATGTATTTGAGAAGTTTCCATATCGAGTAAAGAACAAAAAAAAAGTGAAATCCTGCTACTAGACAGGAGCTAAAACTGCCTAGTTCATACAGAGGCTGAACTGAGGGGTTACATAAAGAGCAAGTATAAGATAAATAAGGAGTTTTTCGAACTATAAATCATGCAAAGATATTCCAGTAGAGCTTAAGGAATATAAATATATACTGTATATATAGAAATAGATTCAAAATTAATAATTTGACTGGTTATAACAGCTTATATATGAATTATGATGTCTGGGGACAAACATCAGGAAACGATGGAGGTGGAATCCACACGGATCTCTCAGCCACACGTCACTATAGCAACAATCTCTATAGATTAATATAGATCACTATATACACAGCACCAACCTGCACAAGCTGTAACACACTTAGCTGAACATGAAGACTGAACATCATATAGCTTGTGTAACATCTACGCTCTCAGGACCTGCACTTTGTTCTTAGTTAAAATGAGCAACTGCAGGCAAAAACATACATTTCTGTCACATTAAACAGGGATTTATTTTTGTTTTATGCTTGTTTTCTTTATGTATCTAAGGTGCAAACAATCAGTTTACATCATATTTGATACATAAAACAAAACATCACACCAACTACTCAGCGTTATTTGTTTATCAAAGCTCCTTGGTTGTAATTATTCATAATTTCTCACAGCTAATTAGCTTCCATAATAGCTTCCCTTCACTGTTTTCACCTCATTAATGTCACAAAAACATCAACAGTGTTGGATTTCAGAGTTCAGGTTATGCATTCAGATTTGTTTCCTAAGGAGCTCAATACACAATCTGACACATAGGCACCATGAATCATCTTCGTCTGCCCCCATCGTGTCCTGCAGCTTCTGTTACCAGGCAGACTTCATCTGTAGGTAGAAACAGCTGAGTCACTGCAGCGCTTTATGCAGTCGCAGCCAAACGTCACTGTACCACCAAGCCAGGAGGTGATTTCTGACGCAAACCTACAGCATGATGACCGTTAAATATTTCATCATCTTTTGTTTCTTTTAACTCTTCTGACATACGTAACTCTAACTAGTTATCAGTCTTCAAACCATAAATTGGCCATTTTTGTCAACACAGTGGCACTAATGTTCATCCTGCAGACGTGAGTCAGGGTGCAGCAGTGACAGATGGAGACAGAAACGTGTCCAACAGTGCAGGACGTCAGCAGACGAGCTGCAGGCTTTGTGTCAGTTTGTCCTTGAGAAAAGGGGAGTCTTACTGTTGTCACTCTCACGCAGCTTTCCACCAACAGCTGCAAGTACGTCAACGTGAAAATGTGCAGATGCATCAGAAAACACACTTTTCACTCTACACGTCATCAGTAGACACACACCCGATTACAAAGAAAAAGAGATTTTTAGCTGAAGTACTAACAAAGCACAAGCCTTCGCAGTCCTTTGGGACGGCTGTCGGGTCGATGACTGTCAAGCAGAAATAGTTTTACTGGGAGCAGGACGGTGCTGCACTGTGCTGCAGTTCCTCTGCAGCGTGGCTCCAGTTTTTAGAGCTTGTGTAAAAAGAAAAGACAAGATGATGATCTTCAGTGTCACTTGATCCAGTTTCACGCACGTTTCAAAAATAAAATAAGCAGTTTTATTGTTAATGTAGCTACAGAAAATGAACATGAAGAAATTAATTTGCAATAATCTGGTAATTCAGACTATGTTATATAAATTAAACAATGACTTAAGATACCAGAGCAAAACTATAAAGCAAAAAAAATCCTTACAGTGAATAAAATGCATGAAACCAGCAGGATTATACAGGATGCTAATGAGCATAAGACTAGAAATCCCCTTATTCCTCACTTCCAGGAGGTAATATGAGGTTGAGACTGATTCCAGAGTCCCATCCTAACGACGCTGCACACCTTCCTCCTGCATCTGGTGTTGTGTCTTTTCTCAAGTGTCAAAAGCTACTTTAACTTAAAGGGTAATTCTGGTATTTTTCAACATGGACCCTATTTTCCCATCATCTGGGGTCTAAGCGACTAATGGGGACAAAAAGTTTTGGAATTGGTCCAGTATTGAGAGAGATCACTTCAGCCAGCAGCTGCGAAACGAGCTGCAATGTAATCTTTGGGGGCAAGTGCCTCGATCAGAGTACATCCAGTACAAGTGCTTGTTTTTCCGCTGACAAGCTCAGATTGTTATTATAAGTGTCTGACAATGAAAGTAAACACAGGAACTAGCTGCCTGTAGCAGCATTATGGCTAACTGCATCTGGGGCAGTTTGCCAGGTAATCGAACCATCCACATATTCATCCACGCGCACGGGTTTGCTTACATGTATGAGGCTGACTTTCACCGCACTTGGACTGTAAGGAAACTAAAAAAACATGCAATGACAGTTTTTCCCGTGGACTATTATGAGGATGATTGCGAGTGATTTCCTTTTGACTGGTAAACCGTATTTATTTGAGCAGGAGTTCACAGAAAGGAGATAAAACTAATGAAAGAGGACAAAACGAAGAATGGTGGCAGAAAGGCAACCGGACTGTCAGGAACGACAACGTTGACTGCTGGTGTTCCTGCAGTCACTGCTTTCCTGATGATTGAAGAGACTCTTTCTACAGTCGGACCTGTTGCTGTCAGACTCAGAAACTCTAGAAATGTCCAAAGATGTGAGTAATTCCAGCTGTGTGACTACTACAGCTGCAGTGTTTCCCCCGTTCATTCTGCAACAGTGGTAATAAACTAAAAGTCCCCACAATCATTTACATCAATGGACTACTAATGACTAATGATTACTAATGAACACCCTACGTTACTGTGGAATTGTTTTGAGTCATCCTCCCTCTCCTCATTCTTCAAAAGACAGCTACATGACAGGTACTGTTATAAGAGTAGCATAGCTCCGTTAAGGACTAGAGCAGTGCGTAATATGTGTGTGTGTGTGTGTGTGTGTGTGTGTGTGTGTGGTTGAGCGAGAGAGGAAGTGGCAGAAAAGTGTTGGTGAATGCAAGCATCAGAGGAAAAGGTTGGCAGTAAGTTGTCAATCTGGCAGTAAATGTACAGTACAGGCTACAGTGTGTCAGTTAATAAATGCTGCAGCTTCTCAAGACCAAGAAAATGTCTGTTGTTCCCCCAACTGCTGCAAAAGTGAAGGGGTTTAGCCCCGAAGTTAGCAACAATGGGTTAGCCTAACCTGATCAGGCTCACTTGAGGTGGACCAGCAATTATCATTTTAGTTTCAATCTCAGCTGCTCCTAAACAGAGAAATGCGGAACTGCTGAGTCTCTCCTGAGTTTTCTCAGCTTTCCAGGGGGTCTAAGACTACTCACATATTTCTTAAACCTTTCCTGTTGTGCACAATATGTCAATACAATCATTTAAATTATCTTTAAAGCCTCTCCTTTAATTCAGTCTCCCCTGATTGAAATCATTTTGGTAAACCAGGAGGGTTTGTTTAACACTCGTCAGATCATCTGCCTGCTCGTGTTTCTTGCAACAGAGTGAGCACAATGTTATCATAACTGATAAAGATGATAAAGATAATCTTTATCAGTTACAGACACATAACTGATTAATCATTCATCAGTTATGTGACTGAGTTTTTTTCTTACTGCTGTGTAACTTTGTCACCATCTGTGGTGCTGCTGTCATCTATGAAATGTTTCTGCTCTACACTTCCCACCGGCCGGTTCAGAAACACAATGTCTGGCCGACACTTTCACAGCTGTATTGTTGGAGTTTTTATTGGTAAAGTATATTTTTCTATACCATGTTCCTCTTCTGTTTATTATAAACAAACTACAGTTGCAGTGCTGCAGTCAGTTTTATTGCCATAGTCTAGCCATAAAGTGATGCAACAGATCAATAAAAACCAAGTTGGTAATTCAGTTCTGGCGATAAATAAGCCATATGGCTACATTCCTAATAAAGACAACACAGTGCAAGTTTCCCTTGAGCTTTGCATTCTGTACAGTTTAGCTCATGGACAAACAGAAGTCAGGAAAAACAGTTAATGTGAAAACAGTTTGCAGCCCTGCTGCATTTTCCCATGAAACCTGCAGAAGCTGCTGCTATTTTCTGAGATGTTTTTTTTCCTCCACCCAAGGGACTCCCTACAGTCTCCAAATAACTCTGTACACTTTCACTTTGTATTCTCATCCTCTCCTCTCATCTCCACTTCCTTTTCACTCCAGTAACGCACCATTGTGCTGGGCCCTGTAGTTGGACCGTCTCATCCATCCACATTTTTTGCTTGGGTTTAAGCTCCATTTCCCAGTCGCACCAGTAAATTTTCCACAGGAGTCTTGTCTGACTAGCGAAGCCATCTTAAATCCTCCTTTTCCATGACAATCCTGCTCCTCCTGAGGATTTGGATCTGGGTCGGAAAAAGATTTCCTCTAAATTCCAGAAACACAGTTTGCTTCGCAGAATGAGGATTTCTAGGAGATGAAAACTCTCTTTTAACAGACTTAGTAACTCACATGGCTTTACCATTAATTCAACAGTTTGATATGTGTGTCACTACGCGGTGGGTAGAAGCTGCGGGCTGATATCTGACACCTCAAAGGAGCAGCACAACATTCAGGTTTGAATCCGCTGCACAGACATCACACCTACTAATGGTGCAGCCACAGAGAAATGCAAAGCAGCACCTTTGTTTTCAGTCAAAGTACAAAGTGCATAAATATGCAAACACACAGAAAGTGTGAAACGAGTTGACACATATGAACACACTCAGAAGAGAAAACTGCAAAAATGCACAAAGTTAAAAAAAAAAAAAAAGACACCCTGCTGAGACCAACTACAACCCTTTATCCACGGTGAGGCAGCCAGATGCAGCTCCCTATCTGTGCTCTCATCACACACACACACACAAAAACCATTGTGGGCTCTGCTTGTGCCCAGATAAACTTCTCAGGTTTCCCATTCAGACATCCTGCTGGAGGAAATCATTAATGACACACTGAGCGGTGAGTTTTCCACACAGCGACGGCCAACCTGCCAACCAGCTCGATGGAAACACAGTGAAAGGAAGAGTGACGTGGACACTCTCTACCTGAATGCAGTGAGTCAAGAGGAAACTCAGCTGGTCAAAATGATATAAAAGACCTGATTATATCTGACCTGACATCACTTCAGGATCTGCTGCTGTACAGAGATATTTAAAAGAGACAAATTATTGTAAAGGTACAATCAGGAACAGCAGCTTTTTAAAAATCTAATTTCAAGCTTGTTAGCTAACTAATTATTGCTTTCAGAGACTTTAAGAGATAAGACGTGATGCTAAATGTAGCAATGTTTAGCATCTAGCCAAAGCTACTCAATTCTACAAACCTTCAGCAACTAAAAACAACTCAGGTGAGGTGAAGCGACACTCGTCGTTCTGTGACTACACACTGAAGTCAACCTTTCAGACTCATCCTCTATAAACTGACAAACAAGACGAGGCACAATGAACAAACTGTGAAACGCAGGCTATTGTTGCTAGAGTATGAAGCTCCTAAATGTCACTCATTTGTGATGTAAAAAAAATAAATACAAAATCTAGACCTTTTTCCAAATAATCAATTTGTTTAGTCTATAAAATGTCAGAAATGTTGGAAACCACATTTTCCTTCATCTGTCTGGGTGATGTTATTAAATGTCTCTTTGTCCAACCAACAGTCCAAACACAAAGTGAAAGAACTGTGATATAAAACAAAGACAGGCAGCAAATACTCACATGAAAAACCACTGAAACGATTAATCATTTATCTAAATAATCAATTAATCGTTTCAGCTCTAATAAACTCGAAAGGCAAAGCACACCAAGATGAATTAAGCCTATATATTTAGCCTGAAACCTCAACAGCCAATGAGGTAACAGACAAAGTTTAGCACCAACTAACAACACATTGCATTTCACTGATAAACTATGGTCTATTTGTGCAAAGACACATTAAAAATGATTGACTGCATATTTAAATTGTAGCGTTTTTTCAATAAGACAACACACACAGTCAGTGAGGATACAGAGCAAAATGCAGGCTGATTTCTGTCTGAATGCTTTGAGTGTTGAAATGACAAACTAAACATGAGGTTGTTTGATCTCCTGCTTGTCAGAAACAAGGTTTGCTCGACTGAAGGATGTGAGTGACACAGAGGAGAGGAAGAGGAGAGGAGAGGAAGAGGATGAGGAGGAGATATTACATAAGATCTTTGGTAACAAAAGACGCCACAACATCAACAACTCTGTTCTATTAATAATAAACAGAGCAGGTCTTGTAAAAACTGTCCCACTTTCAAAGTAAATAGCTTCCCACAGCTCAGTTTAATGAGATAATAAACACTACTGGGGATTATCAGACATACAGTTTGTTTTTCTGCTGTGTCATGGCATCATCTAAAAACAACAACAACACAAACAGAGAAGAACAAACATGATGCTGAACAAATCTAAGAGAGAAAACGCTCCCACTAAACAACAAGGAAAGCTTCACACATACAATAATATATTTGTTTTCATTTAATACATGAAATTCCACCAAAAAAGTCTTTTTTTTTGTCTTCGTACTTTTAAATTCTATCTGACAATCTGAAAATTCATAAAGGAAGTGCATGATGCAGCACTCACAGCTTCACAGAAGCTGCTGGCGGAAATATCAAATTGCAGATTGGCGAGCTGAAAGGATCGATGGCCATTAGTGTGTCTCGACCATCTGAGTCCCTTTTTTTATTCATGTGCATGAAGTGACTGTATAAGTGATGCTTGAACTTTTAAAAATCCGTCAGGCTGTGAGCGGCATACATAAACAGCCACAGATGAGCTTAAATACATGAGAGGAACTGGAGTCTTCATGGTTAAATGTCAAAATATGTGTGAAAATGTTTAAATATATCAGACTACACATTACCATTATCCAGCATATAACTGGTTTAGTGTAATTTGCTTTCTGCATCACAGTCAAGCTAGTGTGAAGAAAAAATAGTTGGTTGGTTGGTTTTAGAGTTTCACAATTATTTCTAAACAATGCAGATCCCTACATACCAAAATCTTAAAAACTCCCATGTCTTAGTCGACCAAGATCAGATGAGCTAAGCAGATGATTATATTTATTATGAAAAAAAAATCTAATTACTGGTTCACATTAAAAAAATGTGAATAGATTTCTTTCACACAAAGCGACACGTTCAACCTCACTGCCCGCACGCAACGTGCTGCAGCACAATTCATCAGAATGTATCTGAGAAGAAATAAAAGACATTTTGTTCACCATCTCCACATTCACACAATCTCTCTGCAAATATGATTTGTGATCACATCAATCTACAGCTCTGATTCAGTTTTAACGTGTCAGAAAAGAGCTGCTCTCGATCTTATGAATGTGCAGCTCATGTAGAGAACAACCTGTCTAAAAGGCCTTTTCACACCTACCTCATTGGGTCCAGACTTTCAGACTTTTTAATTTGATCCAAACCAAAATTACAGGTGTGAAACCTCCATTAGACCACGGTCCAGATAGAACAGCCAAACATTGGTCCAACGAAAAGAGGTGGTCTGGGTGCGGATCTAACTGAACTATGGTTCGGTTTGTTTCTGGGGTGAAAACATTTTTTTGCTGGTTCGAACTTTTGGACCAATAACAGGAAGTTCCAGCAGGCTATCGTCAGAGCTGGAAAAAGGATAAATGAGCCGCAGTAGCTCATGAGGAGAGAAGGAGACCAAGTTTTTAACTGAAATATGGTCCAATGACATTAAAAGTCAGCTTGAAAAATGCCGACACTTTCCAGGTATTTTCGGAGAGGATGAGAGAGAGGATATGAGAGGATGGAGAGCGACACAACCTGAAGATAAATAAACTGCAGCAGCAGTATACAAAGGTGCTGCTGGTAGTAATGCCAGAATAATAATATTATTATAGTGGCAACAAAATTAATCTGTTCATTCATTTTTCTCCATTTAAAAACAGTGATAGAAGTTTACCCGCCAAAAAAACAACACGCCAGACAGTGTCAGACACACGCCTGTCTACAAATCAGTCAATGTCGATTATGGGGAGACGCACCCACGTAGGTGATGATGACAGCATGTAGGTATGTCATGTAAAGTTCTTTCGTGTACTCACATAATTGTGATGTGAAACCACTGCAATGGTTTCACATGTAGCACTTGTAGCAGACTTTCAAGTGTGAAAAGCCCATAAGATTGAAACATAAACCTGCTTATTCTCTTCAAACGAAATCATTGGAAAGTAAAACCATTGTATGTGTGTGTGTCTTTTTAACGCATCAAAACAGAAATTTTTCAGGCCTGAAAGAAGCACAGAAACGACATCCTGCTGTCTCTGTTGCTATCAAGGAAGCATCGAAAACATCAGAAAGCTGCAGCACAAAATAAATCACAAACTCTATCTGATGTTCAAGCTCTTCCTCTCTCAAGGCCGCCAACGAACGGAACGAATACCAAAGACTCAAAGACGTAAGCAAGCACACAAACTATTAAAGCATATTTTCTCACAAGATGGAAAAGAAGGTGGCAGAACGTTTTCTCATGTTTCTTGTGCTCGCTGAATAGAAGAGAACTTAAAGACTGAGGTGCAAACATGTGCACTAATATGCTCACACTTACTACGTCTTTCTCGTCGCTCAGTATTTCAGGGACATTTTGACAGAAGCACAGGGAGACACTAAGGAAAAAAGGGTTGAATACAGCAGCAGTAAACTGAACTATTTACTAACTACTAACTATTTACTGTAACATCAAAACCAAACTCATCTAAGGCTGCAATTAATGATTATTTTCATTTTCTGTTTAAATTTTTCTTAATCAATAATCATTCTAGCTATAAAATGTCAGAAAACAGTGAAAAATTGCCTGTTATTACTCACCAGAGTCTGTTTGAATCTGCACAGTGCTTGTTTTATCCAACCTTATGATATCCATAAGATATTCAGTTTACTATCTTATGACAAAGAAAAACATCAAATGCTCACATTTGAGACAATGGAGCCGACAAATGTTTCTTATTTTTGTTGGAAAAATGACAACAACAACGAATTCATTACCAAAATTGCTGCTGATAACATTCAAATTTAAATACGAGCATACAAATTGATGTGTAAGAGTATACAGGATATGTTTTTTTTGGTTTGTTTTCTTGTTTTTTTTCTTAATTCTTTTGGTTTTATATGTCAAAAACTTGCATGTGATGGTAACAACCGGTTGTGCTATTTTATATATCATGCAAACAAGTACTTCTAATCCAAAATCAAATTAAAATAGAAAAAACAAATTTAAATTGTTTTCATTCATCCACTTCAACAAGGAGGTTCGCTCCGTCATAACGTTTGCAGGTTGTAAGGATGAGTCACAAGAGTTGAGTAATGCAACATGTTTACAAATTACACTGAATCAATCTCCTGTTTGGCCTCAACATGTCCACCCTGCTCCACTCACACATCTCAAATCTGAACTGGATCCAAAGTACGAAATCTGTTGTGGGTTCGGGCCTAACTGTGTTCTACTTCTCGCTCCATCGTCATCGTCCTACTCATGAGGTTCATGTCTACGTGTTGAGGCTGGTCTGTTTGTGATGAAAGAGTACCTGAAGCAAACGGTGTGCCAGTCAGTGTTGAGGGCCTGAAGGTACTGCTCATCGTAGATCCTCTGTTTGCATCCCGCACAGACGGGCAAGCTTCCTCCAGCTGTGACGAAACAACAGCAACACATTAAAGACAGACGTCAAAGAACAGGTTTTACACTTCATCATGCATGAACATCAATTACAGTCCTTTGGATGAGATGTAATTGCTGACGTGTTTGCATGCGCCTGCAATGCAAATCACCTCCGCTGGTTAATAATCCTGAAGCTCAAGAGAACATCAGATATGTAACACACAACCTGCAGAGTCTCTGAAATCCTTCATCATCAACATTCAAACTGAACACAAGCAACTGTGAACTGTTCCTCACTTGTTAGTGTCCACAGATGGCCGACAGACAATTTTAATGAGTATTACTCAGCAGGGATGTTACCAATTGATCTGTCGTATCACAGTATTTAATGGAAGCAGTCTGACGTTTTCAGAGTTCGGTAACATAATATTTACTTGAATAATGGAAACATAACTTATTTAGTCTTATTTACACATAATTAGGGCCGGCCAGGCTCGCCTTGGACCGGCCTTTAGTTATGCTGATATAGACTGCCAGGGGACTTCCCATGATGCACTGAGCTCCTATCTCCTCCTCCTCCTCCTCTCCATCTGTAAGCATTCATGTACCACTAATGCATGTTACTAACTTGGCTTCTTCCCCGGAGTTTTTGTGCTTTCTCATCTCAAAGGATGAGAGACTCTGAACCCCTGTTATGGACGGCGAGGACCATGTCTGCAGGGACGCCGTGGTGCCATGGTCCTGTTATTATTATTATTAGACATATTTCTATTATTATTATTATCGTTGTTATTGTTATTATTGTTGTTGTGCTTCTCTGTGTCTCTCTCCCCCTCCCTCGTTCTTTCTCTCTCAACTCAACCGGTCAAGGCAGATGGCCGCCCACCTAGAGTCCAGTTCTGCTTGAGGTTTCTTCCCATTAAAGGGGAGTTTGTCCTTGCTGCTGTCACCAAGTGCTGCTCATGGGGGAATTGTTGGGTAAATTAAAGAGTGCAGTCTAGACCTGCTCGATGTGAAAAGTGCCCTGAGATAAGTTTTGTTATGATTTGGTGCTACATAAATAAAACTGATTATTTGTCATTGGATGAGGTAAGAATCATACTGTTAACATAGTTTTAGCTCATTGAGTCAAACTGTTTCTCTATTCATCATTACAAAAACTTCTACTCAAAATAAGGGTTAGAAGGTTTTAATAGTCCATCATTTTTGGCAATAGGTTGAATTGAATTTAAAACTGTTTTTGGGCAAAGCAAACCACACTCGGTACCACAAACTACAAAAAAATATCAGATGCCTCTTCTGGATTCTGAATTGGAGAAGAAGGTTGCGCTTCAACAATGGGATTCTCAGTAGGCATGTTCCAAAAATATTAAAAATTTAAATTTCCTAGTCAAGGAGGACAGAATACTAACATTTCACTTGTTTATTTGGCTCACATCACATTAGTAAAAGGCTTACACACTTCAGCACAGAGCCTTCTTCAGAGCATTTTTGAAAAACGCTTCTTCTGGATTCACTGGAAAATCCAAATTTTTTTAAACAGGAGGAAGCCTGCGTGAATAGTGACACATCTATCAGTCAAACAAACACATTCTTCTCTTTAATTCCTTTTACAATGATGCTCAGAAGTGCCGTACACAGTACAGTACACACATTAAAATAGATTCTTACCAGGAAAAAATACATTTTGTTTTTCAAAAGTTTCTCTGTTGACTTGATAACCATCATTTCCATGAGATAACCGTCATTAGCCATAAACCACAATCCCCCCCCCACCAATTATCTTATGACAAAAATGTTAGTCATGATTAGAATTTCAGGAAAAAAGCAATTTGGCAGAGTTGGGACAGTTTATTCTGCCGTGCATTAAAGAGCGAGCAGCAGTGTGTGTTTGTGTGTTTGCTGCTGATGTAAATCTGCTCTCTGGAAATGATGAGGTGGCAGCAGCAACAAACATATTATGGTACATTATGATACAGTTAATTTGCCTAAGAACCCATCACACGCCCTTTCACATCCTGAGCAGGAGGCAGGAAGGCATCAGAGCACCGAGATGCAAAGTAACAAATGTAAACATGGTGGCCAGTGAAATGCATTTCATCCCTGGTGATCCTGTTTCTGTATGCAAATGATCACACAGCTGCAGTCTGACATTAGCAGGACTGTAATCTGTAAGAGGAACGAGAGGCTGCGGATGATTTCTGCTGCTTCCTCATGTCCTCGAAATGTCGGCAAGTTGTCTGAGATCCTGAACGTGCAGCACACTCAAAAATATCACCAGGAACAACATCTGAAAGCCAACAATATATCCATGATGTCACCTTTTCAACATAAAGCAGTTATTAAGGGTCTTAGGTAAAGATTATTTTAATTATCAATTAATCTGCTAATTATTTGTCCACCCCAGCTTCCAATATCAAGTTTTGTCCAACAAACAGTCTAAAACTGAAAAATATTTAATTTATTACAATATAAGACAAGTAAAAGCTGTAAAACTTCACATTTGAGGGACTGGAAGCATCAAATCTTTGGCACATTTGCTTGAAAAATCAGAGAAAATGTCAATCAACTGATCGCCTAAATCGCCTAATAATAGCCTCATGGCAGCTCTACAGCTGTTACTTAAACATGTAAATAGTGTTAAGACTGAAGCTATTAACATGAGACTTGGTTTAATATTGGTGCAGTATTTAAGGCTGCAACTTACTATTAATTTTATTATCAATTAACCTGCCATTTATTTTTCTGATTAATCGATTAATGGTTCGGTCTACGAAGTGTCAGAAAATAGTGAAAAATGTCAAAGATGATGATGATGTTTTGTTTTGTCCAACTGTTCAAAACCTAAAGATGTTCAGTTTACTGTAATGAAACACATTCAATCATCACATTTTATAACATTTTTTGTATTTTTGCTTAAAACATGACTAATTATTTGTTTATCAAAATAGCTGCTGATTAATTTTCTGTCAATCGACTAATTGATTAAAAACTAATCATTTCACCTCTAGAGGAGAACTTATCATTGTAGCTTCAATTATTCATCGGTCTCTATATTTGAAGTGTCATGGCGGAGGTTTTCTGTGGTCGGCTCATTTCTGTAAAGCCTGAGCGAGCAGCTCTGCTGTAGTAGTTTTATTGATCGTCTTGGCTCGGAGGGCAGGATTGGTGTGTGCTAATGTCTTCCATGTCTTCTCCTTTCACCTCACCTCCTTATTAATGAATATTTTTCACCTCATCTCTTTATCATGGAGCCTTTGTCCTTTTGATCTCTGCAGTCTGCAAATGTCTCAGAAGGGACACAAGTGCCTCAGTAAAGGCAAACAAACAGACCTGCATTCATGCACATACATCACTGTAAGACCTGTGCAATCACAGGAGAACATGACCCCTCCAACCCCCCCCACTCATTCCTCACACAGTGACTTGCAGCCGATCTTCCTCCAGATGAATTAAACGCACTGTAATGCAAAGTGAGTCATCACATAAAAGCTCTATTGTTAAGTTCACTGAACCTGACTGACAGCTCCGGTACGAAGTAGGATAATCAAACAGTTTCTCATAGAAACGACCATGACGTCACATCTTAATACAAACATTAACCAACACACTCACAGTGAGGTAGAGTGTGTTAGACAAACCATTACCATTAAAACAAAACTATGTCTCGCTGCATCTTTCATCATCAGTTACATGTTGTCACCAGTTATTTCCTTGTTTTATTAGAATAATTTCTTATAGTGTTGAGTCATTTTTTAGAAAAAAAAATGTCCAAATTCTCTGATACAAGCTTCTCAAATGTGAGTATTTTCTGGTTTCTTTAGTCTCTATGACATTAAACTGAATATCTTTGGGTTGTGGACAAAATAAGACATTTGAGGACGTCATCTTGGGCTCTGGGAAATTTGCATTTTCTAACATTTTATAGACCAAACAACTAATAATAATCAATAGATTAATAAACAGTGAAAATAATGGTTAGCTACAGCCCTTCTGTTCATCATTATTCAACACACTGTGTGGGTCCTAGGTTGGCGACCAATAATCTAGAGTGATTTTTCCATTTAATATCACTTTTAGCAAATGAAAATGAGTTAAAAATCTGCTATAATGTATTGATTTCAATTATTAAATCTAGAACAGTCACACACAAGGAGACTGATGAAGAGAGATAAGGATGCATTTTAATCTTTGATCTACTGGATGTGGATTTTGTCAATTAAATGTCTCAAATATGTTGTTTATCTAAGTTCAGCTTTATGTTAGTCTTTGACTTCCAGCTGCTCCTTATAAGTGGTGCAATCCTTCATTATCTTCATTATAATTATATGTTTATAAGCAAAAACATGTTTGAATATCCTGCAAATGAACAGTGTGCATGACCTGGGGGTGACTACATGCCAACATGATGGGTGCATCAACCCGGAGAGAAAACATGGCTTCAGATGCAGCACAATATGTAGCCTGACGCTCCCTGCAGATAAACCAATGTTACACCGTTATTTGTTATTAACTAGCTAGAAATCACACCCACGGCAGAGAAAACAATGTAAAGCATCTTGTTTTTCGGTGGAGCATCTTTAGAGCACCAGAGGATGCGCTGCCGTCTCTGCATCTCCCGCCCCGCCGCCGCATGCAGCCCGGCGGCTGTAAACAACCCGCAGCCCCGCAGCTCCTTTACCTTCCTCCTCTCCCATGCGTTCGTCCTTCCAGGTGCAGCAGAGCAGCATCAACCTCATTCACTCTCCGACACCGAGCTCCGGGGAGAGAGCCAGCCGCCTTCGGTCGACAGATAACCGGTGTCCGACCACCCACCGTAGCCCGCCCGGCGGTCGTGTTGCTGTGCGTCGGTCGCTCCCTGCGGCGGCCCACACAACTTCCTCCTGCCTGCTGCCTGCACGTTTCTGCGGCGCTTCATTCAAGAGAGCTGCCGGCCAATGAAGCTGCTCAGCCGGGAAGAGGAAGACTCGGGTTGGCCAACCAGGAACACTCCCTGGTTAATTGATGCAGGAGGGGCGGGGAGGAGGGGTCAGGAGGAAGGCAGTGCAATGCAGTAAAGATCACTGTGGGTTTAAAAATGACAAAAATAACAATTTATTTATTTTTATTTAGTTAGTGATTCATTTTTTTGTTACTTTCTTATCTTTTGTGAAAACATAACAATTAACATACTACTCTAACATCCCTGTAAGGTAGCTGTACTATCTCGGTCCTTCCTATAACTGCAATTTCCCTAATTGTTTCCCTAAAATAGTTGTGTAATTTGGCATCGGTATTTAGAGACAGTGCTCTACTGGCCTAAAATTAAATAAATAATCAGAAGAGGCTACATGTTCTGAAGAAGAGTGATGCAGAAAATGTTTTAAAATGTTGATTCTTTGCTTATGAACAGTTGAAGCACTGAACGGGTTTAAAAAGTCTGTTAAAGTGAAAGGAGTTGAAGTGAAAATGCTGAAGTCTGCTGAATTTTCATTAGAGAATACTTGATGAAAGAAGTTGAAATGTCACTTGAAGTGGAAGCTGTGAAAAAAGTTGATGTGTAAAGCAGCACAACTCACATTGGGGGGACAAAATGTTAGTTGGAGATTAAGCAATGAAAGCAGTTGAGATGTTACTTGAAGAGTAAGAGGTGAAAGTAGTTGAAATGTTTCTTGAAGAGTAAGAGATTAAAGCAGTTGAAATGTTACTTGAAGACTAAGAGATGAAAGTAGTTGAAATGTTTCTTGAAGAGATGAAAGCAGTTGAAATGTAACTTGAAGACTAGGAGGTGAAAGCAGTTGAAATGTCAGTTGAAGAGTAAAAGATGAAAGCGGTTGAAATGTTACTTGAAGACTAAGAGGTGAAAGCAGTTGAAATGTCAGTTGAAGAGATGAAAGAAGTTGAAATGTTACTTGAAGAGTAAGAAATGAAAGCAGTTGAAATGTCAGTTGAAGAGATGAAAGCAGTTGAAATGTCAGTTGAAGAGATGAAAGCAGTTGAAATGTCAGTTGAAGAGTAAAAGATGAAAGCAGTTGAAATGTTACTTGAAGAGTAAGAGATGAAAGCAGTTGAAATGTTACTTGAAGACTAAGAGGTGAAAGCAGTTGAAATGTCAGTTGAAGAGATGAAAGAAGTTGAAATGTTACTTGAAGAGTAAAAGATGAAAGCAGTTGAAATGTCAGTTGAAGAGTAAAAGATGAAAGCAGATGTCAGTTGACCAGTAAGTAGTTAAAACAGTTGAAATTGCAGTTGAAGTGTTTGTGCTGGAGACAGTTCACTGTGTGCACTGAAAGCAGTTGAAGTGTCACTTGGTACAGTACAGGTATGTATGTACTTACAGCAGATAAGATGTCAGCTTAAGTGTAAAATCTGAAAATAGTTGAGTCCACAACAGGCCAGCTTTACATATATGGAGACTTCTGTTTCCAGTAATAAATCAGTAATCAATATATATATTTACTTGGGTTTAAATGAAACATTTCTTCCTCTGGAGCCCAGCAGATACTTTAAAATTCAAAACAACTAAGTAAATTCTGACTAAAGTCTCAAAACTTTGTCTCTATTTTCTCTATAATTAGTACCAAATGACTGTATTGTTCTTTTCAGGAAACTTTAAATAAATGATATCAAACAACAAACATCTCATCAGGTGTGACTGAGTTCAAATATTCTTGTGGTAAAGCTAAAGCGGTTTCTTATTTTCACTGAGATATACTGTCTGTATACCAGCTCTGAAACATATTAGACTGACTCCACAGTGACTCTAGTTCTTCTGAAGTGGGACACTGCAGGACTACGGCTCCTGCTGAAGGAACAACAGTGTAATCTAACGTCTACAGGATGTGGATCATGGGTCAGTGGCTCTCCCAGGAGATCTCCAGAGAACGGCAGCATGACTTCATTATTTCCAGCTGGCACAACACGAGCAGAGTTTAGACAGTCACCATACTGAGGAAAACTGTCCACCCTTATCTGTCGGGATGTTTTCAGTAAGTTAGGAGAATTTAACCAAATATTTCACAAAATCTGTTGGTCTCTGATTTATATTTTTTTGTCCTGGGACATCATGACTACGTGGTATGTGCCTTAAAACAAACTGATCCACCAGGACACCTCAGACCAGGTGGTTTTGATCAACCTTCAGGACCAGCTGCTGCTGCTGCAGTGGAATGCACTTATAAAGACAATAAAACAAAAAGAGAGACAAGTTCTTTAACACTTTTTATTTTGTTATTTAATGAAGCAAATAAAATGCCAGGATGTCACATGTTTGTCGTGGAAATTATAAAAAGTGCAAAACCACACTGTTCCTCCTTATAAAAACAGTTTTAAATAAAGATGAAGAGTATCCCACGGCACATAAGACAAGGTCTGATCCGGCGGGGCTCAAACACAGTTCTCACACAGCACAGAGTGGTGGAACTGAAGCCAGCTAACACCAAATTAGTACAAAATACAGTACACAATTACAGAAAGAGATGGGGTCACTTGGCGACAGCGCTCATGAACCTTCGGTCGGTAAAGCCTTATTTTTTAAAAGCAGCTCAAGTAAATGAAGAACAACGGGGGAGTTTATGTCTCACACAGAACTAAACACATCACCCATCAAACCTATTCTGTATTACAATTGTATTACTGTATTACAGTGAATAAATGCAAAAGCAAAGGATTGTTCTTGTTGTATGTTCACACATTCCTGATAACAATAAAGCTATGAGTCAAAGCAGGGTGCAAAAAAAATAGCTTGAATAATCATGTAATGACAAGTTACATAAAAGTTAATAACTGCTGAAATAAGACTAAACATTTGACTTAAAGCATTTTAAGACAGTGACACATAATTAGACATTCACACATACATAATGTATATGAATGATATCTAATCTACTTGGAGCTAAAAGCAAAAAATGGCAACATTGTTTTGAAACCTCCTATACTGATTCACTTTTTGATTGTCTTCAGCTACCATACCTCCGAACAGAGGTTGCTCTTCATAAATCGCACGTTTGGCACCATAAAAAAAAAAATGCTGAGAAAACTGAACTGCATAGCAACTAGAATCAGCAAAGTTACTGAAAGCAGATGGGTTGGCCGCAGCCTCGAATCCCGCTGCTTTATACCCAGCAGGCCTAAAAATAGCAGCAGAGAAGACGGAGAGCCAGAGACGATGCTGAGATTGGCCAGATTTCATCCGTTTTCGGACGGGCCTTGACCAACCCAAAACCCATCTTATGGGTCAGAGAGGTGACAAAGCTCTGCACAGTGAGGCGAGACAGTGTGAGGACAAGTCACCTTGCTTTAGGATTAAAGAAAGAGGGAAATCATTCAAAGGTCACATTGGCAGCTGATGGTTCAGACAGTCTTTTGCACAACAGTACAACCACATGCGCAAACCACACACACACACACACACACACACACACACACACACACACATAACACACAACACACATTTATGCACAACAACAAGCAACACATGGTGACACACACTTTGAATTTTAAGTAGGCTGGTGCAGTAAGGGGGAGTTAAAGCCGATTAACAGTAATGACTAAAGGCACTATCAATAATAAACGTCACGTGAGAACGTGTACAAAATTCTGGGTCGGTGGGTTTGTATAAAAACAGACGTTGAAGTCAAGCAAGTAATAAAAAAAAGTCTTTACATGTTGTCTAATGGGGATTTGTTTGCATATAAAATGTACATTCTAGATCATGCAGTAGCACCATGGTTTCTTGAGGTCACACTAGATCTCAAGTGATCCTCTACTTCCTCCTCCCACAGTATTTTCCCTGGCATCCTGCGACTCCACCTGCAGCAAAAACCACAAGAAGAAGAGTTTAGTCTTTCTTCAGCATTAAGTATTTCTCACAAGATACTGTTTGTATCTTACACAAGAACTGCCTGGATTCATAAATAAATAGCCAGTATTTCAACTATGTTTTGCTGTAGCAGGCTTTTATATATATATTATAAGCTTGAACTCAGTTTGTATGTGTGTTTGTAAGTGTTTTACCTCTGGGGACCCCTCCTGCACCTCCAAGGAAGCCCTGCAATGGACCGTACTTGGCTGCTTTGGCTGCAAAACAACAACAACAACCAATATGAGCTATTTACTTTAACCGAAAATGATCTTCTGCTGTTCCACAAGATGTCTCCTTCCTCTCCCTGCATGGCTGAGTGAAGTTTACAACTAGTGGACGTGTGGTGTTTGACCACAGCATCCAATTCAGCGACTACACAGTACCACCAGCCTCTCAGAGATGCTCTTGTACGCTGATGACTGGAGACTTATTGATATTCACAGCTGTTGTGAATGAAATAACAGATGGATTTATCGACAAAGGTAGCAGGTACAGAGCAGCGGATGTGCAAGACTGTTAACAAGGTCAATGATGTATGATAAAGAGATGGCTACTGATGGATTGAGCTGAAGTTTGTCCCGTCAAAATCTTCCTAACACACACACACTGAATTCCATGTGTGTATATTACTGCGTAATGACATTTACCTGTTGATTATGTGCTATCAAATTAACACCTGAAGGTCAGAACAAGGTCAAACAACATGCTGGCAAAACTCACTGTGTATATATGTGGATGTAAAGGAGAACATCATCAATTTGAGCATTCATTCTTGATGTTGGAAATCATAACTTAAGGTCAATTTACTATTTCTTTCGGTAGTATTTGGTCTCATTCAGCAGATGGAGTTTGAAAACTTGAGAGAAAGCTAGTAAACATTGTAACCCTTTGGTTAAAATATGTTGTCATATATTTGGGAACTTCACAGCTGTCAACTAGATTGAAATAAGAGAGAAGAAAAAACTTGACGTCAAGTCGAGGGCCGTCAGGGATGTAAAGTTGAATTGCCACACCATGGTGGTTGCGCTCTGACAGTTATAGAAAAGGCTGTAAATCTCACAGCCTCACACAAAAATCTTACGAGCCAATAACGTCAAGTCTAAATCACAGTTACTGGAGCAGAACCAGATTAGTTCACCAGTTTCCAACTTAAAAGGGTAAGGCTGGCGGCTTTCTATATTTTTCTAATTGTCAACAAATCTCATATGCAGAGCCAAACCAACAACAATGAGTCACACTGCTGCACAGGGTGACATGTTTCATCACCACAAAGAGTTTTAGGTACGTTAATTTGTTTAGCAACGGCTCCAAACAGTAATAACAGTGATAAAATTTACATACTAGAGTTATTTACAATGTACAATGTAGCACAAAGTCAAGAGGTTGTGATATGTAGCACAACAAGCTAGCAAAGCTCTGTAAACGGAACCACAATCCCGCACATGCTCAGTGGCGTCTGCAGTACAAGGAACTACTCTCCTGAGACTGAAAACATGATCACTGTTATTAGTCTATGGAGTCATTTTTAAATAAACTACTTTAATCTTTAAGGTGAAGGAACATGTTCACCCAGTACAACGGTGTGGCTTTTTGACATATGTTGCCTTATCCTTTAAGGGAATCATTGGTTCAACTTCACAAATACTAACTGAACTATTTTGAGGCTTTGTGTGACCTCTCTCATTCATTTGGCAAAGGGATTTTGCAAACTCCCATCTGTGTAACAATCTATTATCTTTAGATTTACAGGTGCCCTTGAAGGCTGCCGATGTCTCAAACACTACAGAAGAAACCAGTAACTGTAGAAGAAACCAGACGAGTTTCCTTGAAATAATCCCACCAGCAGTAATCTCTGACATTCAAGGAAAATACAGATTATCATGTGTTCACATACTAGTTGTGCCGTGCCATCTGCACTGACGAGCACACACAGTACAGACGCCGCACTGCACCCTCTCCCAATCTCATCCAGATAATCTGACATGTTGCCATCCTCTGCCAACGAGCAGAGAGGGAAATTGGAAAATGAACTGAGGTGTAGGGAGACATTTTCATCACTGAAACCACTTATCCCTTCTTTATGTGGTGTGTGTGTGTGTGTGTGTGTGTGTGTGTGTGTGTGTGTGTGTGTGTGGAGAGATGTGAGGATGGTGGATGTCTGGTACCTTGTTGAGGAGTCAGTGGGGCTGGTACATATCCACCTAGACAACAGACACAGGGAAAGACAAACGAGATGGTGCACTTAGACGACTGCTAAGATGAAACCACTTTTGATCTGTCACAGTGTTTGATATATTTTTCCTGGCCAGGATATAGTGAGGAAAAACTGTTGACATTAGAGTAAATCGCATGGGAGGCTCTTAACTCTGGTGTTGAGCTGTTTGATCCAGAAATGTCTTTTGTGTATTTAGGTGGTCAGATTTAGACAGAAAGTGTTCTCCTGTCTGCGTTTTGTATTTAAAACATATAAACACACATTCTTAGTTTACATTTCAGAAAGTACTTGTGAATTTTGCCTAATAAAGCAGTTAAAATAAGCCTAACGTTCTCAAGATTTATTTTGTAAATGGGAGAAAAGATTACATCAATTTGATGCACTGTCTAAAGTAATCCAATTAATCTCTCTGTAATGAGGTGCTAAGAGGAGAAAAAATCATCCAAAAGTCAACCTCCCATGTGAATTCACAAGTTGAGTGTGAAAAATTAGAAATAAAATGAGATTATGTTAAAAATGAAAAGCCCTGTTTGCTTGCTTCATCTTTAGAAATCAAGCAAAGCATTTCTCTAATAATTTTATGTGCATTCATGATAAAATTTAGATATATTATCACAAAACATCAGGACTTTTCAAATTTAATCTGAGATGATTTGCAGTTGAAATCTTCCCAGTGTATATAAGCAACACAAGTGATATATACAGTATCTTGACAGGGAGATCACATGGAAAACCCACAACGTTTGCAGAAGCTGGAGTTGTGTTGTGTTTAGATGAAAGTGTTTGGCATAAAGGGAAGGAGAGTGAGAAGGCATCAACATAACTTAACTCAAAAACACGGGCTAATGAGCCGCAAACTTTTTTTGGATGTGAAGAATCGTAATAAATTGGGGAAAATGAAACTTGCTCTCTCTTTTCTTTATGCTCTCATCTCTAAAAAGGAAGCAGCGGGTCAGTTTGCCTGTCATTTTCATCTGTGCAGCTGTGTTACCTTGCTGCTGGCAGGTGAGAATTAATCCGCGTCCTGATCCAGAAACAAGGATGAAAAGTTAAAGAATCATCTGTGGTCTAAATACGTGGCTATGTGGAGGCAGACTTGGATCTGCTTGGAGCTAATGTTTGGCTTCCAGTAACAGAAAAAAAAAAATGTTTGAAGAACTCATTAATATTTATACTGAGATAAACACTGTGATGATTAAATCATTAAGTATTTCCCATGCAACACAAATCAAAACTTTGTCATATTTATAGTGTTCAAACCACAGCTAGCTTGTGTTTTTGTATTTTTGTCTGTTTTTTCTTGCGAGAAACAGATCTCTAACTCGTCTACTAAGCAGCCACACACACACACACCATCCTGTTACAGCCTCCACCTCCCTGAGATAAATGGCTCTATTCTGTTGTCTGTTTTATTCTGGTCCTGATTTATGACACAACCAACGGTCCTCAAAGGTCTCAACACTGTTCACCACCTAACACAAATATACAGTATGCTGTCTACTGGATCTATCTGTCAGAAAGCCACCAGCTGACAAAATGTGACTAAATGCTGGTTAAGTGAAAGTCTATACATATTCTTTGTGCAGACAGAAATACACAGGAAGCAGTGCTAGTACCTGGGTAGTACTGTTGGGGGTAACCTCCTCCATAACCGGGAACCACAGGAGCCGCACCTTTAAAATTAAAATCCAAAGAGTGAAAATATCAGTGTATAAACTGACAATATATATATCTTTCAACAGAATCAGTGTTGTCCAAAAACCAGCTTAAATGAGGAAAACTGTAAATGTGAATGAACGACCCGGAAATAACTTGCAGTGAATACAGTGAATATGTCAACTTGACCTACATTTCAAGAAGCTAATAATCACTCATTTGGCAAAAGTCTCTCTACTGCCCTTGCAAATGAGGAAAAGTCATTAAATCATCTGTGGAAGCATTTCACACGGACAAATATCTCTCTGGCCATTGGGAGGAGGATTAGGGCCACGGGTTTCAAGGACTAGCCTGTCCAGTATCTGTGGAGCTGTGATGGGAGGCTGCTGCTGTGCGATTACACTCATCCCTCACTGACAGGGAGAGGAAGAGGAAGAGGAGGGGCAGGAGCAGAAGCTGCACTGCACAAAGTGTAAATGTGATATGGTGTGCCATATTTACCCACCATTATGTCTTTGTTTTTTGTTTTTTTGAGGCGTCTTTGATAAAGTGGAAAATATTGAACAATGGTCCTCACCTGGCTGAAATCCACCGCCAACTCCAAGACTGCCGTAGCCTGTTCACATGAAAAACAGATAAACCAATCTGTCAGAGTGTCTGTTTTAATAATTTATTGTACAGTAAGCACGACTTACAACCAGCTTTATGTGTCTATAGCTGTGACATGCGGCCAGTGGCTCAGCTGAAGTCACTGTAAAAATCTCATCCACACTTCCTCTGGCAGAGTTCTGCTGTTTCAGGGCAGGACTCTCCAGAGATTTGTGTTATCTTGAAACAGTCACACTTTGATGTTGTACACAGTATTACTAACGGTAATCAGTCTCCATCGGGAATCATTGTTGTTGTTGACTTGCTCCATTTCCAAACTCCTAACGGTACTGTAATACCGGAGGGATCTTTAGAGGCACTGGATTATGTAAAATCATCAGTTTTTTGTAGAGCCAATGTTAAACTACAGTATCTCCACCAATATACACAGTGAACCCAATGACATCTCAGTCTCTGGGACAAAATACTGTACTGTTACATTAATACTGAAAAGGATCCATTGATAATAACACATTTCAGTTATTTCTTCAGCAGGTTCTCTGTCACAGTTAAAGGAAAATGTTCCCAAAAAAGCGCTTGACTGATACATAATTAAGACTATAAAGCCAAAAACTGTTTATAAAATACAGTACTGAAAATCCAGCTGTGGTGATATTAAAGCGGGGAAGGCAGGGTGGAATTAACCTGACACGCCAGATGGTTTGTTACACAAAACCAGCTGAGAAGTCGTCCTTGGAAACTGTTTGGTAAAGGGCAGGCACAAAGAAATACTTGGTAGGTGATTGGATGAACCATCTGTCTATCATCGTTTATTACCGTCTTACCTTGCGAGGCAGCTGGACTCACGAGATCACGTGAGAATCATCACAGGACACTGATTGGTTTGAACAAAAGCGCATAACTTGAAGCCTGACAAGACGGATTCTGACGTGATCTTGTGACTCCAGCTGCCTCGCATGTCAAGGGTGAAATATTGAGAAAATCTGGGTTTTCACATACAGCGTTTGCCATCATTTACCCCACTCAAGCTCTACAAGCTTTAAGAGTGCTGTTCTGTTTGTGACCTTGACTTCTAACCTCACTGTGGATGAAGGGGAAACATCAGGGGAACTTCATATTATCACATTATTGAAGGGGGTAATCAGCGAAACAAGACTCAGGTTCACAACACAGCACACAAGTTTAGTGCGCTTTCATGTGCTCTGACAGCAGCAGGTCTACCTGGTTTGGGTGGTTTAGCTCCGGCACCAGCACCTCCCAGTCCAGCCGCACCAGGATATGTCAATCCACCTGTCACAACAGGAAGAAAATTGTCTTAGATGTGGCAACAAAGACTCTTAAATGGTATACCTACAGTTGTCCTGTGTGGGATTGGATGGAATGAGTGTTCGTGTAAAAATTGCTTCCTCTAAAACACCAGCTACTTTCCTTGGACAAAGTATCCAGCCGGCTTCTCCTCCCTGATACTACACTCCATACAGACTTATCAGCATGTTGGCCAGTTTCCTGCACAGGAAGCGCATTGCGATGGCATCTCCTGACCAACTGTCACTTTGTGCACTGGGCAGGATGTTTTTTTTGTTTGTTTTTTTGTTTTTTTAAGTTGGGGGAAACATTGTGTATTAGTGCTGTTAGCTTCCTCTCTTCTCATACATACCCTGTCCATATCCATGATGATATGGACTGTATCCCCCTGAATCATAATGACAGAAAAAGGTAGCATTATTGTCTGGCAGGTTACCTACTGTAACCTCCCACAGTGTGTATGTGTATGTTTATGTTTATGTATGTTTATTGTTTTATTTGTAATAAAACAATAAAACGAATCTTGTCATGACAAAAATAATTTAATCTTTTTTTTTTTCTTAAGAAAGGTATTTGATTATATTTCATACTTTGTATGTCTTTGTCGACTGATACCTGAGTTAAGTGTTTCTGGGGTTCACAAAAAATGTGTAATGTTACTTGTTAAATACAATCACGGTAATAGGTAATAGAAATGTAGTTTAGTTCTGACCTCCTGCTGCCAGTGGGATTCCTGCTCCACCCACACCTACGAAAGGACACAAAATAACGATGTGTGAGCTTACAGACACAAATGAGCAAAAAAAAAAAAAAATCCTCCCCAAATTAGCCATGCAATAAGAAATCATTCTTTGGACGAACTGTGGAGTGGTTTGTTTAAAACACAAATACAAATGATAAAAAATATACTTTTTTTCCTTTTTTCCAAGTGTTCTCTGTATGTCTGTCACAGTATGTGTATAACAATCACTTTTACAAGTAAGTATATTTAAAGATAACACTTCAAACTTTGTCCAATAAATGACTAGTTGGGTTTGGCTTTTGCTTGCATGTACACACACCTGGAGGTTTCAAAGGTTTTGCTCCAGGCAGCGTTCCGGGTCCAGTTCCAGGGACGACACCAGCACCATAAGGAACTAAAGCACAGAAACAATAGAAGCAGAACAGAACAGTCACTCTGATTAACAAGTCTATAATGTTTAAGTGAGTATAAAGGGAACATGCCTCCATAGGGTCCACTGTAGGGATTATCCACCTCTGCCTAGAACAAAACCTGTTCCAGCAGCTGTGGAGTCAAAGCGTTAGAGGGAGGTGTTAAGAAGATTCCTCTTTATCATGAGGAATAAAAGTGTGTTTATTCTGGTCTGTACTGGTTGTATCCTCTACAGACCACATCTTCCTGTTGTTTCTTGAAACCACATAGACAGTTAGACATTATATTCATTAAAAATGGGGGGAGAAAAGGCCAATTCAATGGCTTTATCTTCAGGTTCTGCTTAAAGGTGCAGTTGCAATCTGCAACCTCACCACTAGATACCACTAAATCTTACACACTGCACCTTTAATGTGATACAGATTTTAGGTACTTATTAGTTTGTTGTTTTCATTCAGAATATTATAAAGGCCACATATACTGTAGTAAATCTGTCCCCCTCTGTTACACTCTGCCTTGATTTTGATGAAAATGAAAAATGTATTATCATTTCATGATATGTGTTTAATGTTTTAACATTTATTTTCCTCATATTGTATATTTTTTATAATTCAATGTGTCTTATATGGAAGGTTCCATAGCAAGCAGCCGTGTGATATGACGATATATATTGTTTGACAATAGAAAAACATCTATTGTTTTTTCTCCTGTGTGTTTTATTTGTTGTTTATCTTTGATTTATTTATTTATTGTTTTTTTGTGTGCCTGTGAAGTACTTTGTTACTGGTGTCTGTGAAAGGTGCTATATAAATAAACTTTACTTACTTACTATTATGCTCTATCGTTTATCTTTAGGGCAATATCTTTCATCATTTGGAGTCTGTCCATCTTTTGCACAGATTACATTAATAAATTACTCTTCTTGGCTCTTTACTCACAAAGCTTTAATTGTACTTTCAGTAACTTAACGAGTGTAGCCGTCTTGAACTTGAGTGCTGCACCTGGTTCACTGTCTCTCCTCTGTTCCGCTGTGTGCAGCCCCGCCCACGCTGAACCACAGAGAGCAGAGGAGAGTAGTGCAACCATAAATGACAGCAAAACACAGTAGATACTGTGTTATTTACCTAATTTATATGCACTTGTTTCATTTCAGCTTAGTGTGAGAGTCTCTACTACAGTTTGCTGTCATTTATGGTTGCGCTACTAAGGATAATAAAAAAAAAAAGTCCCTCTCGGGCATTATTAGATTTGCCTAAACATTTGACTGACTGAATTCGACTAAATGAAATCCAACAAAAACACCTTGGACTTGGTCTCATGTCCATCACAGGTAAATACATATATATTGACTGCTGGTTTAATCGATTCAGGCATGAACCGTCTAGTAACAATGTGCATGGTAAGATAAATACAGTCCGGTGTCTGAAGGCGTAACTTTGAATAGGACAATTAAAAGGGTATTGATGACATAATTCGGATGTTTTGAATCTAAAATGATGACAATTGATGTATATTAGTGTGTTAGTGTGTCTTCCTGTACTGTGATGTTTCAGAAAGAACTACTGAGGTGATCCACACAGGTGAAATCAATAAAACACCAGTACAGAAATTAGCTGGCAGCCATTCAGTCTCTACAGTATACTATAATGTACTTTCATTAA
Organism: Thunnus maccoyii; assembly: GCF_910596095.1. Lineage (NCBI taxonomy): Eukaryota > Metazoa > Chordata > Actinopteri > Scombriformes > Scombridae > Thunnus > Thunnus maccoyii. The sequence continues at coordinate 17,655,996 of NC_056538.1, forward strand.
TTAATTATTCATTTTGCTTGATAGCACATGGAGGTTGCAATTTCAGGAGATCAGGAGCTTTTGGGAAACATAAAGTTAACATTACGCACTCCCAAACAATACATTGACCCTGTATATGGTCAATGTATTTAAAGTTGATTTAGTGGCGACAAAATGTGTGAGATCAACTCAATAAATAGTCCATTCATTCTGAGAATTAGAGATGAGGATTAACAAGATTTTAAAGGTAGACATTGGTCATTGTTACCTGGTAGGATAGGTTTAGGTGGTTTGCCTGCTGTGCCAACACCAACACCTGAAAGCGGCAGTGTTTAGTGTCATTAGAGAGTCAAAGACTGCAGCAGAGACAGAGCTGCTGTGTTAGTCTTTGTCTCCACCATGTGGCCACCTGAATGTATTAAATCCATGAAGGTTCACCAACAAAACACAGCTTGAAGGTTACAACAAACAACATGGAGTTCTTAAATCAATAGCAGTATAAATATTGGCCTACCTCCAGGTTGTTGGACTCCGGTTGCAACTAAAAGAGAGAAGAGACTCACACATGAACTATCTAACATTCCCTATTTCAAAATGTGTTACTAATGCAAATGAGCCCGAAGACAAAAACAAACACAAAGAAACAGCTCAGAACAGCTACAAAGCTTGTCAAAAGAAAAAACCTTGTGGTGTTAAAAGCCACAAGGAAAACAACAACATCAACATACTGTAATACATCCAAATACAAAGGCAAATACATACTGCAAATACAGAATTAACACTCAAGGATGATTTGACTGGTGACTGTGTTAGAGACTCAACTGCAATTAAATGACTATTAGGAAACAGGTTTTATTAAAATGTTTAAGATATTATTATTTGTTGTTTTTTTTCCAAGTATTTGTTTGGATTTGCTTATTTAATTGAACTATAAAAGTCACATGACCAGTTAAACAATGAAATGGTCAATAAGGTGTGATATCATGGGATAACTATGTTTTTATGTGTTAGTTATAAAGTGTAGTATCTCTGCTGAGAGCAATTTTAATGACCACAGATACAAACAGAGAAAGTTTTCACTCACCAGGTTGACCTTGGCCAGTTGGACCAACTAGAAACACAACCAGAGATTAACTCAGTTAAACTCCAGTATAAAATCCCACTGAGAATACATGATGGTTAAACAGTGCAAAACAATACATTTGGTCCAAATCCAACATAATATTGTATAACACACATGCAAAAGAAACTGAAAACTGCTCTTACCACCAGAGGGCAAAACAACACCTGCTCCACCTGTGACATAAACATACACAAGGCACTTAAAAGTTTTGTAACATATCAAATACTAAGATTTCTGAGTATTTCTTGGTGTATTTCAATATGAGAGAATTTTTTATATATTTACCAACACCTGTGCCGGCTGCGAAATAAAATAAAAATCTCTCATTAAGTTTAGTTTGCTACAGTACATATTTATTCAGACAGTTTATTATAGACTAATTAAAAAACAATTTCATGTCCTACTCACCACTTGGCTGAATAATGCCACCAGCAACTATCAAAAGTTAATAGATAACAGTATGTAAGAACAGGTTGAAACATATGGCCGAATTAAATGAAATAACAGAAAAAATATAGCCTTTTTTAACCTACCGCCTGTTATAAGACATCCGCCACAAGAGTACAAAGTGCAAAAAAGAGGGAAAAAAAATAAAATTAGTCAACCTATCTTTTATAATGTTAAATGTAAGTAATTGTATTTGTTTTGTTTGGTTACATAAATAATAATTAAATATGCAATGGCTGTTGATGAAAACAGAAATAAACAAACAAGTGAAAACAGAACTTAATTTTACATGTTGGAAAAGGCAGGTTTGGGAATAGGGAACAAAATACAAGACAACCCTTTACAGAAACATTTAACATAACAAGAACATCTCGTCAAGACAGCAGACACACAACACAACAACTCACTGAAAGGTGCTATTCTACAGCAGGGGCTTCACAGTTCATACAGTACACACGTGACTATATAAAACTGCAAATTAAATGTCACATTATACACTTTCATGGCAATGATTTTATGAAATTTGAATCCTAGAAATATCACAAAACTCCCCTGCTGTAGAACGTGAACTGTAACACTGATCAGGAAAAACTGACCCAGTTCAGGCATTCATATTGTCAAAACAAACCTCTTGAAACATCTAAGAGAGATCAAGAATGTGAAGATTACATTACAGGGTTAATCAACAGTATCACTATGTTTTGAATGTTTACCCCATAAATAAATCAAATTTGACAGATCACATTATCCAAATATTACAGGTATGATATGCATGAAAAATAATCCATCAAGCACAGTGAGCTGTTAGTAAAAAGGAAAGGCATGCGCAAGACAAGTGCTGTTGAGAAAAAGAGAAAAAAAAGAGACCCGTGACCACAACTGACAGTAATAATTGTGGAGCGGCAGGGTTCAGGCAGGCTAAATCCAATTCTCTTTCAGCACTACATAAGGCCCGACATTTAAGGAATTTGTCTCAAGCACAGCTGTCGTATGTAAAATGTTCTTATATCTGACAATGCCAAATTCACTTATCAGATGGTGTGTAATGCTGAAAGAAGTAGGTGAGTAACACTTGTCTTTACAGTCTCTAAATGAAACCGAATATCACTCAGTAAAAGAAGAAATATTTGTTAAAGACAGTTTTCTACAGTCCAAACAGTATTTGAGAAGATAAACAACTCTTATCTGAAAATGTAAGTCTCATGCTGTAATTTCTGTCCATATCAATTATGAGTACAAGTATAATAGAATACATATAGATTTAGACAAACACTCACATTCAAAACTACTGAGAGGACCGACCTACAGTGTACTACAGTAGCAAATACATAACAATTCTTAATTGGATTGATATTAAATACCACAGGTTGCACTTTACGGCGAAACATTTCATGCAAACAGTAAGTCTTACTGGGCTCTGGGACCTCTGGGGCCATGCCAGTTGTGGCAATAGGCGTGGGCCCTGCCAAAAGACAACAGGTTCCAGTTTCATACATTGTGCATTAAAACGGAGCAGAGTGGGAGAGACTAGAAAAGGCAGAAGCCGTGAGGTGGATCTTGACGTTGCCACAGCTGGGAGGCTGTAAGCTAGAGGAGGTCAATAGCTGGTAGCACTAGCAATAAAAATGTGGGCAGGAAATGGGTGAAGAAAAATGTAGAGGGCATAAATGATGGTGATGGAAGTGCTGGTGCAGTGTGCAATTGCCGGATAGCAGTGGAAATGGTGTGGTGGGTTCAGCTGTCTTTGTGTTTGCTGAAGGAGCTGAATGAGCTTCTGATGCTTGACAATATCCTTTATTGTGTAATATTTACTATGAGTGTAGTTAAGTACTATACTGTAGGTTTTGGCAGCAAAACCTTCCTCCCATATGCTGTATATTTATTAGATAATATTGGCTTTTCAGTGTACCTGGACGAGGGGTTCCAGCAAGACCAACATCCTTTCCTGTAAAAGCAATAAAAAGATAATTCATACTGCAAAATATATAAAGGGGCTCATAAATAAAGAAAATAAGAAACTATTCAAAGGTTTACCTGGTTTTAGATCTACAGGACCACCTGTACCACCTGGCACCACAATAGCAGAACCATCTGGAACAACACTGACAACCTGACCTGGTGTAGCTCCTGGGACACCAAGTCCTATTCCAGTAACACCTCCAATGAGAGGCACATATGAGGTCAGCAAATCAATGCCACTGTTATCTGCTACATTACAATACAAACAGCTAAAAGTGACAATACCGACTCTGTTATATCTGACAGTTCCCTTTTCTATGCGCTCAGATGTGGATTTCTTGTACTTGTTGTTTTGATGAAGAGACATCAATAACAGCAGCAAGTGTTAAAGCCACATCTTAAAATCCATTTCTACTCCTGTTGGTGGAGAAATTGGTTTCTGCTTCTTTTACAGTGCATTTCTCTCTGTATGACAGTTACATATCAGTAAAATGACAAGTCTAGATTAGTGCCCTTCTGTTTGTTTGACAGAAACATTGCATGTTTAAACCTGCAATAACAGATTTTTTGGGGACTCGGAGGCAGCGAAAAGAAGTTGTTAACACAACATTGATCTATCATCACCTTTTAAGTTGATATAGCAAACTTGTTAGCAAACAGTTGCTTATTTACACTTCCAGCAGTTACAGAGCAACATTATCTGAATATCTAGGGAATGTAAGTACCATATTCACTCTCATATAGCTCTACGTTTTGTCTGTACCAACTCCTGAGGGAAATAGCTGTATTATTAGCTGCTAAATGCTTGACCATGTTCATAGCTAGTGTGTGTGTTTGCCATTTGGTGCTGAGCAGTTAGCATACAGAGGATTTTTCGTGCTTTTTTGCTGAAAAAAGCTGCCTGCTGCCACCAAAAACAACGCTACGAGAGCAGTGAGAGTAAAGCAGCCGAAACATGCTACAAAGCTCCATAAAGCTGCGGGGAGCTGCAGAGTCCGGTGATAATTCTCTGTAGATTCATTATTACACGCAACAAAAATTACACATTGTAACTTGATACATTGTTATAACAAAAATATCAATTATAGCTGCTTTAAGGTATGATATCATTTACTGTTTGTGAATAAGAAAAGAAACTAAATTACAAACATTGCCAGAAACTGCTTTAACAGATTTTATGTGAAGACATTGTCTGTTGAGTTTACAGAATGATACTAAATAACTAAACTGTAACAGTTTTACAGCTTCTCCTCACCATATTTTGGTGGTTTCACACCGCCTGGATATCCTGTATAAAAACATAGAATCGTCAATACTCTTACCTCTCATCATACACTTTGCATGATGTCACATCAGTCCTGTTAAATAATAATGTAGTAATAATGATGAAATAATACTAATTCTACTGGTTTTTCATACACATGCACATGTAGTACCTCCAAACCCTCCTGGTACAGCACCAGGTACTACTCCAGCTCCACCAGTTCCTGCTGTTCCTCCCAGTCCAGCACCAACTCCTAATTAAGGAAAATGGAGCAGGTTGCATCAACTTCACACTAGAACCACAGTTTATACACAAAAAAAATCACTATAGATATTGTGTATTTTATACATACAGTACCAGTCAAACGTTTGGACACACCTTCCCTTGAATGAGAAAATGTTGACTGGAAGTGTAAATGAATTTCTCTGAATGTGTAATATCTGTGTGCTTGTATATTGTACAGTACCATATTTAGCAGCTTTTGCAGCAGCAGCAGCAGCAGCAGGGTATTGTCCAGCTCCAACTCCTCCTGGTACAAAACCAGGTCCTACTCCTGCACCTCCTGTTCCTAACCCTGCTCCAGCTCCTCCTGCAACCCCTAATTGAGGGAAACAGGTTGCATTATTAATTTACCTTTAATGAAATATAACAATAGGTAAGATAAGGTAAGTAAGAAAATAGCTTTGGAATTATTTAAAAACTAGTCCCCACTCTTTCCCTTCCCCTGATATTTAGTCTATATGCAGACCTATGTGTTGGGATGTTTAGTATTTCAGAGTTTGTATGCTTGTTTATTGTACCGTATTTAGCAGCTTTTGCAGCAGCAGCAGCAGCAGGGTATTGTCCAGCTCCAACTCCTCCTGGTACAAAACCAGGTCCTACTCCTGCTCCTAACCCTGCTCCAATTCCTCCTGGAACTCCTAATTAAGAGAATAAAGTTAATTGTATAATTAGTTTACAGTTATAATAAAAACATAACAATGAATAAGATAAGGTAGGTGAAACATAGATTTATTATCAGAATCAGTTTATACACAAGGAAAAGTCTCAGAATGTGCAGTATTTGTGTGTTTGTATGCTTGTTTATTGTACCATATTTAGCAGCTTTTGCAGCAGCAGCAGCAGCAGCAGCAGCGGGGTATTGTCCAGCTCCAACTCCTCCTGGTACCAAACCAGGTCCTACTCCTGCTCCTCCTGCTCCTAACCCTGCTCCAATTCCTCCTGGAACTCCTAATTAAGGGAATAAAGTGAGTTGCATCATTAGTTTACAGTTATAATAAAAACATAATAATGAATAAGATAAGGTAGGTAAAAATAGATTTATTTTCAGAATCAGTGTATGCACAAGGAAATGTCTCTGAATTAGTATTTGTGCGCTTGTGTGTTTGTTTATTGTACCATATTTAGCAGCTTTTGCAGCAGCAGCAGCAGCGGGGTATTGTCCAGCTCCAACTCCTCCTGGTACCAACCCAGGTCCTACTCCTGCTCCTCCAACTCCTCCTGGAACTCCTAATTAAGTGAATAAAGTGAGTTGCATAATGAGTTTACAGTTATAACAAAAACAAAAACATTGAGTAGGATAAAGTGGGTGAAATTTATTATCAGAATCATATTTAGTTATATTTATCTCATGAGCATTATGGCCTAAAGTCCAGAAAGCATAAAGAAAACAATCACAAAAAAAGAACATCTTAAAGAAAATATCTTACCATATTTTGGGGGTTTGACTCCAGCACCAGCTCCATAAGCTATCAGAAAGCACCAAAATGTTTGTGACCGAGAATCCATTAGATCATATTGAATCATCATATAGGAAACAGTAGGAACACATCCATTGTACAAAATCTTTTGTCAACACTGATTTTTACAATTTACCTCCATAGCCGACACCAGCAGGAACCTGTCCTGCTCCCCCTGGGACTCCTGCTCCTCCTAGGCCTGCTCCTGGGACACCTGTTGGAGAGTGAGTGAAGAATCAACCTCACTTACACAGTTTAAGAATGAAATATTACAATTCTTTGATTTTATTTGTCAGCTATTGTCATTACAATTTTAACAAGAAAATTAACCTATTGATGCATTTAAGGAAAGATTTTGTTGCACATACAGTACCAGTCAAAAGTTTCACTTGAATGAGAAAGTGTGACCAAACTTTTGACTAGTACTGTATATATCAGTCTAGTCACACTGTATGACATGAACTGTAAAAGATAAGATCACAGTCTTACCATATTTAGGAGGTTTCGCTCCCGCTGCCAAAGCTGCAACACAACATGCCCAGCAGAGGTTAGATGAAAAATGATCTTATAATTTTGCCAAAGTAGTAAAATATCTGTCTCAGGGGCTTACATCCATATCCTGGTCTAAATGGGACTCCTCCAGGAACTCCTCCTGCAGCACCACCTGGATATACCCCTGCACCACCTGGACCTTTTATTAAAAAATAATCATGTAATAATGCACATTCACATAAAATTCTACTTGAGAGACTATTCATTTGGTCAGCAATATTTTTTTCTATTAAGAGTGTTAATTGTAGTTACCATATTTAGCAGCTTTAGCTGCAGCAGCAGCAGCAGCAGCAGCAGCAGCAGGGTATCCTCCAGCTCCCAGTCCTCCTGCCACTTGCTGTCCTGCCGCTCCTGTGGAAGACACATTTATGTCCATGTAAAGCTGGTGGTATGGTTTAGTTTAGTGAATTTGGGGAGAGTTTGCTGGCCATTAAATTTAGAGTAGTGGCAACAATTAAGAACAATTTATGGTCTTGTTCACCTGACCAGACTTTTTGAGACTTCCATGTGCACATTACATAAACACATGTAAGATTACAGCAACAGTATTTTATTTCACTTGCTTTGCATCTGAAAGTGTTATCAAGCAGACTCTATTAAACTTGCAGTAGTGGGTACCAGGGGGCCAGGTTTGAGTCCTGTCAAGACTGTTGAGTTGCTGGGCATTTCAAAGGTACTATAGTCTTGTCAAAGCTTAAAATAGACCATACAACAATCAGACTACTGCATTGGACCACAACTCCTCTGTGTCCAGTCTCTGCCCCTCTCAGGCTTCTTTACTGGCCTTACACTTCACTGGGTACTGCCGCTAAGAAGAATCAAAATCCAACCAGAGAAACATTGCAAGTTATGAATAGTAATCTACCATATTTAGCAGCTTTAGCAGCAGCCGAGTATGCTCCTGCTCCTCCCAATCCTCCTGCTCCTCCCAGTCCTCCTGCTCCTCCCAGTCCTCCTACGCCTCCCAGTCCTCCTACTCCTGTAAAAGACACATTTATTTAACAAGTCTTTTCAGGTAAAGCTGGTGTTGTGGTTAAAAATAGTAAATTTGGAGTGCATTTGCTGGCATTAACATCAAGTAAATACAGTAAGAACAAGAGGCTTTTGTTGTGTTATTGGGTGTCTATAGGTGCACTGTACTGTCCAAAAACAGACATATATATATATATATATATATATATATATATATATATGACACACCTGAGTAAAGCAGAAAAAAAGGTTTTAACAGAATTTTCTCTTTAGTTGACAAAAAAATGACCATACCATATTTAGCAGCTTTGGCAGCAGCAGCTCCTGCTAATCCTGCATGTCCTCCTGTCCCTCCTAGTCCTGCTTGTCCTCCTACTCCTCCTGCTCCTAGTCCTTCAGCACACATGACCAAGTGAGGGCAAGAAAAACAAAGCTTATAACCAAACAATTTTAAGTTAAAAAAAAGTGCTTTATGGTGTCAATGCCATTTATACACCATACCATATTTAGCCGCTTTGGCTGCTGGTGAATATCCACCAAGTGGTAATCCTGGACCTCCTCCTGGAACACCTCCTGGAACTCCTCCTGGTACTCCAAGTGGTGCTCCTCCTGGTACACCCCCTGGTACACCTCCTGGTACACCCCCTGGTACTCCTCCTGGTACTCCTCCTGGTACTAGTCCTGCCCAGGGGACAGCAGTGGAACAAACAGTTAAAATGTGTCAACATAAATTGAGAAGTTCTTCAAAACAAAAGGTAATGTGAAGTACTGGCAATATGTTTTTCAGCTACTTATAGGATGAAAGTAACTACGATGTTTGAGAATGTGGTTGTAAAAATGCTTCCATGATATGCAAAAATGTGAGAGTTCTCACCATATTTAGCAGCCTTGGCACCAGCCCCATAGCCTGCTGGAAAATATGAAAAGATGTGGAAGCATATGATAACATCAGTAGAAATTGAAATTTATGCATTTCTAGAGGTGAGGATCTAAGATTAACAAAGTTGTCTCAATATTTTCCACCACTGAACTGTTCTATGGGTTTTTTAGTCATGAGACCACTAGCATGGCTTTTGATTTTTAGTCTTGTTTTGTATGTCTTTTGCTAGATGTTATACCTCCTGGATACAGTCCACCAGCGCCAGGAACACCACCAACACCGCCAACACCTCCGACACCTCCCACACCACCAACTCCTCCAGCAACACCCAAACCTGAGCATAGAGCACATACTTCAGTCAGATACAAATGTGAACTAATGTTACACAACTTGCAAAATATTTTAATGATAGGAAAGTGTTGTCTTGGTTAGTGAATGTTGTAGATTACCATATTTGGCAGCTTTAGCTTGAGCAGGAGAGATGCCACTGGGCCCCACTCCTGAAGAAAAGAAAAACAACATGAGAGAGATTTTGGTCTTTTCTACCTTTCTACTCTGCATCAATTAACAGTATATTCATAAAAAAACACACACCAGTTCCAACAGGATATCCTTTCCCTCCTGGAAGTCCAGCTCCACCGGCTCCAAAGCCACCATAACCTGAAACATTGTAATGTGACACATCATTAACTCTTGGATTTCCATGATTATACCAAGTCTTTTCCAAAATGTGAAAAAGTATTTGTACCATAGGGAAGTTTGCCTCCTCCAGGTTTTGCTCCATAAGCACCTGAAGAGAAAAAGATGATGAGGCAGAATGCGTGTGCACACATGATCAGATCGACCATCATTTTAAAATCCAGTGTAACTGTTTTGAATGTCATTAATTTGACAATTACTCTAAGAATGTCCATATTCCTTTAAAATATATAAAAGCAACTGTTCACAATTACATTTAACCAATAAAGAGGTTAGTGAGTCCCAGTAAATGTTAAGATTTCAGCCAAGTAGGTCATTGCCACAGCACAATTATGCTTTTCAGCGAGTTTGCAAACAGTGAAGTTTGGTGTATTTTATGTGTTTTTTGATTCATAGCACCGCCTGGATCCAGAGAGACGCACGCATATTCAATGATTGATTCTTTGACTTGCTCATCGTTCATTTGTATCCTCTCTGCAGTAGTGCTCTATCTATCTATCTATCTATCTATCTATCTATCTATCTATCTATCTATCTATCTATCTATCTGTCTATCTATCTATCTATCTATCTATCTATCTATCTATCTATCTATCTATCTATCTATCTATCTAAGCAAATATGTGAGAAAATAACTTAAGACAGTACATTAAAGGCCTAACTGCCAATTCAGTGATTATATAACTGTACTATAACAATACAATCTTCTTTCTACAGGGGAATACTCGTACATGAACCTCTGAATATTCAGTTTCGTAAAACCTGTCATCTTTTCATTTATGGAATTTTGCAGCAACTTGGTGAGTTGGCAAGCTAGCTACATTGTGGCAAAGTTTAGTAGCAGCATTTTTCTCCTCTACTGTAGGGCTAGCAGCAGAGCAGCATTGCTGTGGGAATCTCTACAAAGCAGCCATGTTCTGTTTTTGGGGCCATCAGAAAATTGACAAATGGAACAAAATGAAAATAATCTTTCTGGGGCCCCAAAGACAGATCTCCCTCTGCAGAAACAATCAGTGATAAACCCACCATAGAAAACCTTAGGGTGGTACCCATAGAAGTGCCCATTGGTTATCAGGCCATAAGGCGAGTAAGACTGTCTTTATTCTGGAGAAAAAAGAACTGTAAGGTTCAAATACTCGCTATGAACAAATCAGTGAACGGACAAATGCAACCACCTGTAAACCACAGTTACTGTCTAGATTCAGATCACACCTTGAACTTTGGGTGTTTTGAGGGGGTATCCATGGAACACTCCTGGCTGTAACTGTCCACCATACCCGCGACCTGCTGTTAAGGGACAAAAAGTTTAAATCCTTACCAGCTAATACCAGTAATACAGACAAAAACACAAATAGGTTTTTTTTAAATACAGTAATAATCATAAAAAAGGCCTACCTGCTCCTGGACCTGTCTGTCCAACTGCATAAGAGAAATGACAACATCCAATCAGATGCACAGATGAAGGAAAATCAATGTTTGAACGCAAATACTAGAATTCTGACACTGAGAAAAACACAAGAAATGCTAAACAGAGCATAGCAGTGGACAAAGCTGCTTGAATACAACATGATAAAAATCCCCAGCGATAACTGACAGCTCATACAACACTTGGCTGAAAACACAATATACTCTGTTCAAATGTTTTATGATTCAGGTGAAAAGCAGATACTGGATCTCTTCCTGATTTAGTTTCATCTCATATACAAGGAAACTCAGGTTGAGAATACATGTAGGTGGTGACCTTTATTAAGCAAACTAACTTCTGTGGAACTGATGTTTCTAGCAAACAATAAAACTGTTTTATAGGATAATAAACTGTGCAGCATCGAGACAGGTCAGGCAGGAGGACTTGGGCAAGGAGATCTAAGAGGAGTGCACTAGGAAGGAGTCCTACACATTGACTCTTACAGTTCAAGGTGTTAGATTGATTAAATTGGTCTAAATATAAGTTTAATGAAATATTCCTAAATATAGATCCTTCATGTGAGTGCTGTGGGCTTTTTCCAGCACCGCTGGCTCAGATGTTCTGGACATGGTCTAATCAAGTTACAGGAGAAACACTTTTCAAATATAATTATGAGTTTTGAATAGGCCTATTTGTTTCCTCTCGACATTTTGGCTGCAAAATTTGGTGTTACAGACTAAAGTCTAATATTGTGAACCAGTTGTGTATATTGTATTTTTGTATTTTATATTATTTCGCTTTGAGCTGCTGTGCTCCCCATATTCATATTACTTTAACAGGCAATAAAAATTGTGTTAAAAAATAAAATGCAAGTGTTATTCAATTCCAATGAGATAAATTCAAAATCAGCCAACACTCATGACTAAAATGCTACACCTTACCTGATTTGGGAGTCAGGCCAGTGCCAGTGGCTACTCCTGGCAGAACTCCACGTCCACCAAACCCTGAGGGAGCCATAACCAATCACAGAACAGCCACATTAAATACTTGTAAAGTGCTTGTTTGCAAAACCAGTGACAATCCACATAATAAAAGACAATAGCAAGTGTCAGTATAGTGTCTGAGATGAATCAATGAAAGTGACACACCTTTTCCTGGTACCAATCCACCTTGGTAAAGTCCTGGCACACCAACACCTGCCACAACCAATGAGAGGACAGAACTGCACTTTTCATTCCATATTCAAATATGTGCAAATGATCTGGCATGCAAACGAAGGCGTAGCTTTGTTTTCTGTGTGGATTCATGACAACAGGTGCTGCTGACATGTTACAGAATTATTTTTCTTTTCTTTCAGAACTGTTTTGTTTAAAATTATTTCGAAACTGAGTTGAGTAATCTAGGTCTTGTAAAGAAATGCTTCGAGTATAGTGTTACGGATGAAGCTGATTTAAACAAAAGGCATATTATCTCATTCTCACATAAACATGGCCAACATAACACTGCAGACCCTTAATTTGTAAAACATCATTAGTATATTTAAAAAACAAACTACAAAACCTGGCAGTTTCGCGGCTTTCTTTCCCGCTCCAACACCAGCACCTCCTGGGAGGCCTGTCTGAGGAAGGACAGGGGCTGGAAAAAAAAAGATGAAATGTTATGTTACTCCAAGGGAGTAAGACAAACAATTTAACACAAGCTGGAGCAAACATCACATTCGCTTTTCAAAGAAAACAGAGCAAAATAAAATTATAAGATGAGAAAACGGGAAGGGTTATGTGATGTGCTTGTGTGTCTTGCCTCCAGCAGGCAGTGCGGCTCCAGTTCCTGTTCCTCCTGGCACTACTCCTGTTCCTGTTCCAAGGCAAAGTGTTCAGATATAAATATAAACTCTATGAAAACAATTTAAGGTTTAAATGTTATACATCTGTGAACATTACTTAAGAAAATCTTGTATTGTGAGTTACGTTGTTATACATCCCATGGCCACTAGAGGGCCCTGTGAAAAAGCCATAATGAACAGGTTTATGCATCGTGCCAGTTTGACCTCTTCAGCAGGGAGCCAGATACCTACACTGACCATTGGTATTAAGAGCAGCTAATTGGACCCTTCTAGTCTGTCATCACTCCATGATCAAAAGCAACATGGCTGACTTTTAATCTAATCAAGAGAGGCAGCCAGTATGCATGGCATTTGCCTTGCCTCATCAAATGCCTCATTTCTTTGGCTATCCCCTCATGCAGGAAATGAGCTGTCAGCTTCACTTGTAAGGGAGCTTGGCAGCAGGATAAAACACAACCGTTTATTTGTTTAAACCTTTTTATTTTCATTTTTTAATCTTAAATTCCCCATACTTTGCCGGACAGACGTTGCGCACTGCCTCTAAGTATGTGGCCTGGGAGATTAGGTGAGGAAAAGTTTGGCAAGGGAAGGTTTTGTTTTATCTGTGCTCTTTCAGAGGAATGACATGTTATTTTGAGCATCATGAAAAGAGCACTGACTGATTCTAGAGACTAAAGTTTTGTTACTGCCAACCAATACTTAAGAGAAGGCTCTTTGCCATAGTGAAGTCCTGGTAATGATTGGACCCTCCGGAGTCCATGTTTAATCAGCCCGCCTAATTAAAAGCAAATCACGCGCACATACAAGCACAGACTTTGAGGTCACGCTGGCTCCACTGAAGTACAAACTGTCTAAAGTTTACAGGTACATGATAAAAATGTACATTTCTGTGCCAAACTCTGTTTTTCGTGAGTTAGCATTAATGTGAAACATTCGTTTTGGCTTTCTCCTAGCATGCATGCATGCAGATGTATCAGTATTGAGCACACTTTAAGTTTGTGCAATGGTCTGTCATCAGGCCAAGAATGAGCTTACCTGCTCCTGGTAGCAGAGGGCCTCCAGCACCTGTGTTTAGGACAACAAGAACAGTATTCATTTGTAACAGTATTCATCAGAAAAACTGTTCTCAGCCTGGGACAATGCTTGAACAGAAGTTGAATATTTGACTAGTTGAGACTCATAATCCCTTCCTGAGCAAAGCAGGAGGTCATCCCTGGGCAGGTGACCACAAAAGCCTGCGTGATATGTAAGTAAACATAGTTAATGTATATGATTTCTATATTGATAACTGATGCTTCATGTATGAATTTTCAAGCACTGGAGTTTGCAATAAAGCACACAAAAGCTCTTTTAATGTCCAGAAGAAGTGATCTTTCTGGTTCTAAAGCTAAATTCTTCATCTCAAGCTCCACTCCACTTCTGCAAAAATGCTCACAATCCCAAATGGAAATTTTAGAGCTAAAGTTAGGGACCTGGGATTTTAGACATATTTACTGTGACTTAGAAGGGAAAGTTTGCCACATGATATCACTGCAACCAAACAACTCAAAACAAGCAAGTGGAACATGTTCAGCGTCTGGTGCACAGACAATATTCCATACTGTCATTGTGTTTGATGATCCCCAGCTTCTAGTAAAATTACTTGGCCTTAAGCAACAAACAGTTTTTGAGGAAATGCTTGGTTTGAATTCAAGGAAAAAGCGCTCCACTGTGTGTGATATGTTCACCTGTTGTTGCGTCCAATGGAAGCATCCATTAACAAAAGATGCCAGGATTCGAATCTACAGTAAACAGCTGAAGCACGTGTCTGTCTCCGCAAAATGCACTGAACTAACATCAGTTGTCTGGGTTCTGCTGTGTGCTGGTGTAATTGACTTATCAAAAAATAATAGCTTTTTTTTCATTAGCCATCTGCTTTACCTCTTTTAGCAGCCTTCTGTCCAGCCCCTGGGAAGAAGCCCCCAGTGCCACCATATCCTCCATAACCACCTAAATGAAACAAAGGGGCAAAGGTGAGTGAACATGCTGGCTTTTAGTGTAATGTAAACTTTCAAAAACATTTGACATTGTTGGCGCGAAACCTCAGTGTGTGCTCTTTGGTTCTTCAGATATTACGCTGAAAACCAAATGTCAACTTAGTGTTACACTCACACAAACCACGAACTCCAGTTTCAGTTTCAGGCTTCAAGTACTCACCTACTCCAAGGCCCCCAGCTCCAAGACCACCAACTCCTAGACTGCCATAACCTGAATAGGAAAGAAATCAACCACTCAGTCTTACATCAGAACATTTTCAAGGACCTGCAAGGACTACACACTGTACATCTCAAAAAACAAAGCACACAAAATATGACACAATATCATATGTGCCTAATTAAGTTTGATTGAGAACACTCACATTTATGTTTCTAGAGCCAAGGTCTGAACCTTGGGCGAAGGGGAAAGAGCTGAACCCACTGACTAAGAAACATGATAGACATAAGATCAAAAAGGGTTGTCCATCTGGTTATGTTGTATTCTAAACACTGGAGGGAGCAGTCTGATCTTTCTGTGACCAAGAGCTGCAAACTAATCTATGGGTGTCAAAAGCCTTTGGCTTGACTTGACGCATGAATAAAGTCATATCCCAGCTTGGATATCCGCTTGCTGACAACAAAAAATGCGAGAAGAAGATAAGGAAATGGAAAAAGTGTGTAAAGAGGGGAATGACATGGAGTAAACTGTTCACCACCTGCTCATAGATTAAAAGAGTATTATAGATCCTTAAAATTAGTATCTAATGGGCCAAGGGAGCCCATTGAACAGGCAAAGTTCAGGATAACATTCAGAGAATATTAAACTTACCTTATGATTTATCTTAGCAATGAATCTTGAAATGTGCATATTTACATGTGCCATTGGGTGACTCAAAATTGGACACTACTTTAATCGTAAGGCTGAAGGAAACCGAGTATCAATTAAAAAGTAAAGAAGACATCTGTCAATAGGAGTTGTAGAATTAGTTTTCCTTACATTCTTTACCTTTGGCAGAAAACTGAAAACATAAAAATTGCTATAATTCAAGTAAAATAGAGTATATACAGTATATGAAAAAAGTAAGTGAGGGATGGCTATTACTGACAGCAAGATTCATTGAGTGGAACTAAAGTATCTCCAGATACAGTCAAAGTGATGTTTTTGGGCTAACATACAGGATCCCGTGATTAAGAACATGGATCTCAGTGCTGTATTAAAAGAAGCTGTGTGTCGAACAAGCTCTCCGATCAGAGACAAATATGTTGGAGTACTTTTTGAAACAAGAAGAAATTCAAACGCTGCCAACAAATTAGTCCACCAAGGAACTTGTTTTCATCAATACTTGTAAGCCAAAAAATCTGGGGTGAGAACAACGAAGCATGGGAAACAAGCTGGACAAGAGAAAGAGAGAGAGACAGATCAGACAGGAGGGTGAGAGCTCGGAGTCTGTCCAGCAATTTGCTGGGTGCAGGTAATGATACTGACGAGGAGCAGGAATGTGCTGGGAGAGAGACAGAGAGAAAGATGGAAGTGTGGAGTTTCTTGACCTAGTCAAAACAAATGTGGGCACTGGCCTCGCCAAGGGCTTGGAAAACACACTTGAGTATGCAATGTGAGCCCAGACGCTAACCTAAGCATCCTTGCGATAATCCATCTCCTTCAAAGCTTTCAGTGTGAGTCTCCTCCATTACTCAACTATCCCCAGACACGCCACACAAGTAATAACAACCGTAATCAATTCTTATATAAATCAGACTGACCCAGGGCTTTCCCTTTTCCATTGTTTCTCAGGCTGACACGAGAAATCTGTCTCATTTGTCTCCTTTTTATCAGTGTGCTCCACATACCACAGAAGGAGCTGACAGGAAATTGACACAAAAGTAGTTACAAGATATTTGGAGCATTGCGGATGCCTTAAGTCCATCAGTCTAACGTAAAATGTTTCTTTAATTCAAACTGTAGAGGTCTAGTCTTCCCATCAGATCATTAGTTTCCCTGGGTAGTCTGAGGTGTATGTGTATCAGTGAGTGTTGGAAATATAGAGCACAGTGTGCGCAACAGAGAGATTATGCATTTCAATGGGAGAGAAACATGAAAAGAGAGTGAAGACAGGCAGTACTGTGGAGACTCTTAGCTTGTGCATCCATCATCTGGCCCACCTGTGCTCACATGTGCATGACCCAGCCTGGCTCTTGCAGTCGAGCTCAGGGTCGACCAGCACCTGCCACGTTGAGCTCAGCTTTTTGATTTGAGATCAGGAGACAAAATGCAGACATGCAGAAGTCAGCCTGTAAGCTCATGCGTCTGTGTGTGTGACCATGAGTGCAGGCCTTGGGCAGACACGAGGTTTAGATAAGAAAGAAAAGAAAAGAAAATGTCTGTGGTTCTGACATCACTAGACATTGGGAAAATAAAACGCTCTCAAGTAAAAAATATTACCCTGGAGGTTGTGTATTTTCAGTTTCACAGTGAGAGGACACGCTAACAAAATCTGGACTTTTGTCGGTTTGGCATCTGTTCACTGATTGTATACAGTATTTGGAAGATGGAAGGTTGAATTTTCGTACAAAAGCTCTCTGTTTAGTCATATTTACATCATCTTGTCAGCCCAAACAAGCATGCTTTTGTTGGACTACTATTACTAGAGCACGTCAGCTCACACAAATAGACCTGTCTTAGCTCACACATTATTGGAAGCCTACACCAATGTTGTTTGTTGTCATGAACCACACACATGGAAAGTCTGCGCCATGACCCTGATATCAAATCATAGCTTTTCTTTGGTGCTGCTCCCAGTATTTTGCTGATTGCTGACAAGTTGAAGGATTTCTGTACACCAATGTAGTGGCTAATTTTCTCGGTGACCCTCAAGGCATAATGGGAAGCCCGAGAGACCACTTGAAACCCTGACTGCCTTTGGACCACAGACAGAGGAACCCAACGAAAAGGTCAATGCTCTGAACACAAGATGGAAGGGACAGAAATCCAATACTACACAGGAGAGAGAACTGGGGGCCAAGGAAGTTGGAAGGTAAGTGATGCAGGACCGCAATGCATCATAGTTTCCCTCAATTTAGATTTCCAAAAAAAAGTTGACAGAAACATTGTTTAATAGC
Organism: Thunnus maccoyii; assembly: GCF_910596095.1. NCBI lineage: Eukaryota > Metazoa > Chordata > Actinopteri > Scombriformes > Scombridae > Thunnus > Thunnus maccoyii. The sequence goes on from NC_056538.1 coordinate 17,673,990, forward strand.
CAGTTTCCATTCAGAAAAGACCACTAGCTTTCACAGCTGCGCAGTGACAAGTGCATCAGCAGGTTGTTGAGGTGAAATTTGGGATGGTGTGGTGGTGAATAATTGAGCGCCGCCCAACAGTGGTGATTCATTTGTGGTGACTGGTTTAAGAATGATCTCAGTTAGGGTACGCATGTAATCGAATGTCTAGACCTCCTCTGACAAAGAGGGAGTCTTGTTTTCAGAGAGATGAAAATGTGATGAGGGACAGGTTGCCATATTCATTACCTCCTGCTGTATAATGTCGTGAGCTTTGGTATTAAAACTGAAGACTGACATTAGAGTAAAACTGGCCAGACAGCGTGGCTAGTTCTTTCAGTCACCAGTCATGTTCTCAAACTCAGGTCCAGCACAAGTGATGGATATGAGCCAGAGCGAACAGAAATATCTGGTTTCAATCTCACAATTGAAACGTCTTGCTCATTCTCCACTGGGGTTAGGTAAGGTAATCATCTATTTCAGAACCCGAGGAATACAAGACATTAATCAAAACACTGTCCTCGGCCCTCAGTCTCTTTCTCTTACTCTTGTTCTCCCTGTTTCTCCATCATTTTCTCTTTTCTTTTGCTCTTTCCTCTCCAGTCGGTGTCAAAGGGGTTGCGCCGACCAGACATGAGGTGTTAATAGCAGCAGCCAGAGGAAGCCAAACGTGAGAAGTGAAAGATGGATTTGCTTGCCTCTCTCCATCTCCTCCCTTTTCCTCCCCCTTTCCCATTTTCTCTGCTTCGTGAACCAGCTGGGCCTGGTGAAGGGTTTAATTTAAGAGAGCTAAGAATTCCATGGCAGGGATCCACTGTAACTGACGGCAGACGCGCCGAGAGCAGACTTCGGAGCTGCAGCTCTGGAATGTCCAGGAAATTTTGGGGATCTGTTTTTCACTGTATTCTTTGTTTTAGCTTATATTTAACCAGGGAAGTAGTCTAAGAACAAATGTTTGTGTAAAGAAAGACAGTGTAAAAGAATTACAACTCAGACATCCCTTTACAACTGTCATCAGAGTTGTAAAACTGACAGGCATGTCACAGAAGAATGACACATCTTGAGTCTTGTGTTCAGCTTGCTGTATAAACATTACAAACCATTCAACCACAAACATACAAAAGGTAAAGGGTAGTTGCAAGAAGCACAGAGGTGTGCTATGGCAAAGAAAATGATGCAATTTCTGTAATGTGATGGAAAATCTTTATGATAACTTCATCTTCAAAGACTGTGGGAGGTCTCCAGAGAATCGACCTTTTACCGTGATTGACAGGCAGATTCTGTTCTTCGGCTGTGGTCCCATATAAATTTTCACTTTGAAAACAAAGCCCATCATTATGTCCTTCACAGCCATGACACCAGATTTTTATCAGTATCACATTATCACACTGTTCCACTTCCAAGTTGGTGGATAGATTGCATTCTTACGAGGTGACGCAGGATAAGCTGGATGATAGCAGAGTGATGCGAGATGTTATAGTGATTCCAGATCGCGTGAGACAAGAGGAGACACTGAAGCTCCCCCTGCTGCCTCTCCCCTCCCTCTCCTGTGACCTCCCCTGCTCCTTGTCACTTACAGGTTCTCTGTGCTGTCAGTCACGGCCACCGAGCTTTGAGAAGCAGAACTAGTCACATGTTGGACTAATTAAGTATTCACACTGTCACACCACTACACACAAAATCTCTCCCCCGCTGGCTGGTGTGAGCCAGCCGACTTTGGCGGCAAGCCTTTTATTGTTTTCGCTTTCCTTTTCCATGCAGTCATTGACACTATCAATGAGAGGTCTCAGAGCCTCAGCCTCCCTCCTTGCCAGATAACCCCAAGTGCACAACTGTCAGAGCTCCTACAGACAAACAGGGGAAGGGTCTCAGATTGCCTCATTCTTTTTACATTTCTGCTTTTGGGAAAACATCCAGGTAAAAATCTATGTAATAAAACTGGACTTACAAACTGTTAAGTTGGTGTACTTAGTCATTGCTGTAATGGGTGGCCAGTTTTACTTTTATAAGGGGCACTTGCATCATACTAAAAAGGATAGTTCGGTTTTGTTATGTGGTAAGCACTTACACTGATGAATCAACTTTGGAGGGTCTCACCAACCCACACACTTGGGCATCAGAACACACACACTTCATCTCTGAGGCGGGGAGCAATTCTTGCAAATGGCTCAAAATTAACAGTAAATGTAAGAGTAACCATTCGTATGTGGATTACAAGCACTGCCACCACGCCAAATCTGGCTGCCTTGCCCAGTGACGTCTGCTGCTGACTGACCTCACCAGCCTGAGTCCTTGAGAGTCTCTCACCTCAGCACAAATCTGAAAAGACATGCCTTATTTCAAATACATCTGTGTAAAGACATCACTGCTGTTCTTTAATTCAAACTGTGCTAATTTGGACACCATATCCACTGAGTTTGTGATATCATTATTTATGCTACAACTCATACAGAACAGAGCATGCTATAAGCTTTCAATCCAACCAAACAACTCTCGCTTTTGCTTGTTTCTGTGAGAGTTGAGAGGCTGTGCTATTCTACTTTTTATCCTCCTCTAAAGGAATGTCACAGTTGCTCCGCCAACACTGAGCCCCTGGATATGTCTGAAGAGTATCCCTAACCCCAGTGCTCATACCATCACATTTTGGCTTGGCGCACACACTCACAGCATGTACTGTAAAGGCACGCAGATAAGGCAGAAGCACACTGCAAGCATTAGAGTATAGTACACAGAGTACACGTGCACTTAGGGAATCCAGTTTTGAAAAACTGCAAATTTCTGGCCAGTATGTACAATGTCTAGAGAAGATCAATTGTGCAAATGATACATAGGGCAAGAAAACCAGTTAACAAATGCAGCCTTTGGCCATGGTATGTAGAATTGGCCAAGTGTGTTTCCTCTCCCAGATGGTCCACATATGCAACTAACTGCCCTTCCACTGAATACTTTTCTGACAACTCAGGGTTGGGAAAAAAGACCATTGTTCAACAGGTCGGCTCAACTCAGAACATGCACATTAAAACATTGACGTTAGATTCATCGAGTCAGCCTTAAAAGCACTTTCCAAGTTCTTCCGTCATTATAATGGCTATGATCATAGTGCAGCCATCTGACACATTTCACTATGGCAAACATGTGGGATACAATAGGATGGAAAACAAGAAGATAAATTGTGTCATTGACCGCTGAAAAGCTGTTGTAAAAGGTAATTGCAGGGTAGAAGGAAGGAAGAAGGCCTATAGGTCTAAAGTCATTTAAACACCATTCATCTTCATAAGGCATTTAGTCCAGCACTGGGACCTGACAAGTATTGAGAAATAGAGGAAAAACAAAACATTTTACTGGGGTTAGATACTTTGGGTGACACACATTATTTCAAAATATACTTTAAAAATGAGGAAAACCCCGCTGGGAACATAAGATTTAATAGATACTAATATGAGAATGAATGACATTCGAGGACACCTTTTGCAGTGACTTTCTAAATGATGATGGATGAGTCATGCGAGCGCTCTGATGCTAGAAAGGCTGGAAAGATTCAAGTTAACAAAATTTATTCAGGCAATAAAACATGTACTGTTGCCTAGATGGACACATTTTTGACAGGGAAGAAAATAAAAACAGGTGAGGTTGTTCGAGCCAACATGAAAATATGTAGATATCTATCTCGCTCTCAAGTTCATTGCCTTTATACTGTAGCGGGAGTCTCTTGTGTCTTTTATGTCTAAAAACATGCTTCAATTTACATGTTGGGTTGCATGAATTTTTTGCAGCTTCTGAGGTGCGGCATGACACAAAATTTGAGAACACTGATCTTCTGTAAATGGACTTATTAACTCTTCGACTCAGTCAACCAATCAATTTTATTTAAATAGCGCCAAATCACAGTAGAAGTTATCTCAGGGCCCTTTTCACATAGAGTAGGTCTAAACGGGACCTCGGATCTAACAGACTACAGTCCATTTCTATCACTGATTACAACCAGGTCGTTCAACCGGCCATCTGTCTTCATGGAGTGAAATTTCTCCATGACTATATAAACAACACTTAGGCTGTACTGCCAGATGGACAAGGATAATGGTCCATGCTCCAGACCTACAGTACTGGCAAACAGAGCAGGGGAGAGGTTGTCAGAGCATGCCAAAGGATGGCTCATTAACTCATACAGTGAACATGGGAAAAATATACATTGGTGGTAACATTCTCACTATAGAAAAACTACACAATCATGACACAGAGCAGGTTGGTGAAAGGCCGGGGGGCTGCTATTGAGTCATAGTCAAAGTATTGGTTCAATTTGGGGAGAATAATAATAATAATAATAATGATATTATAAACTGTAATGTGTGGCATGCATGACTCATTGGACAACAATAAAAACTAATAAAGGCTTTATCTTATCTTGCTTGACTCTGATATCATTTATATTCTTGAGATGAATTAGTGAGATTATGGAAGACACTAACGACAACATCTGGTGACATCATCCAAGAAAGATTGTTTGGAAAACAACATTTCCAATATGAACAAACAAGCTGTGTTGGCTGTTCGTGTATATTGGGTGGGCTGAGTTGAGTGTGGGGGTGGTGTGGCTCTGATACAAAAAAAAAAAAAAATCATTTCCTCTGCAGACAGTTTAGATTCCAAGATACCGAAAGTTTGATACTAAGACTCGGTGTAAAACAGATTGAGGAGACTAGGAGGAAAGATATGTAGGTGGGTATAAATCGAGGAAAATGCCATCTTTCATATAGTGTCTAAATAAGCAGCACTTAATTTAAGGTGTGTGTCTGTGTATGTGGCCAGAAGGGATACAGTATCTCCCCAAAACAGTATCAGGATACAGGATAGTATTTATGTGTCTATGTGTGTGTGCACATGTGCTCACACTTGTAATAACACGCATATGAAGATCACAAATATATTTACATACACTCTGGGTCAGCCACATTCGCAGGCAGATGCTTCCACTCTCTGACAGCTCAGAGGACAGGTCTGAGCTGCGGTAATAAAAAACATGTGTGCTCCAGAAGACGAGACCTCTTCCAAGCTCATCTTCTTTTGGCTAAACACTTTCATCCTCACCTCAATCTATCAGTCTCCTCTTTTTCAGCAAGCTGTCTAAGCATGTGTGTCGCATATAATGCTACGTGTGTTTGTGTGTGTTAGTGGTTTATGAGTATGACATATATTCAGTATGTATGCAAGAGTTATTGGTCTTTTCTGTCCTCTTTGCTTTCACCCTGTCTCTTCTCTGTCCTCCCTTTTGCATTTTACCTTTCCATTTCCCCACCTATCCTCAAATCTTCCTGTTGTGAAGCAGGCAAGTACACTTTGTGCCTCTTCAAACAATATGAACCAGAAGGTTAGAAGGTGAACCAGAAGAATCAGATGCATCGATGGGCTGTGCATTTCAAATCACAGAAAGGTGCTCATAATATTCAACACCTTGTAAAATGGTGCTTCAGTGGTGAAAATAACCATTTTCCCAGTAGCTGCACATGAGCAATATTCCTAGCAAAAGCTGTAAAGTGAACACCAGCTTCAAAATAGACTCAAGAGTTGCCAACAGGCTGTGAAAACTCCAGACCTGCCCACGTATTTTCTGCAATGAGAGGCTACACCTGTCTGAGCTACTGCAGACTGGCCTGACCTTGCAGAAAGCGTAGGATCCAAGATTTCAGAACAAAACAACTCGCAGACATGTAGTTGCATTAACCAATGTAATCCATCATCTTAAATTACATGTGTATTGCAGTCCAAGCATCTTTCCAAACATGATTTAATCTTGCACCTAATAGATGGGACTACTTTCACAATTTTTCCATTACTTCGTATTGTTATGTTTATTTAATGGTAATGGGGAGGCAATATGAAACTAAAAGCATTAGAGAAAAGCTTTCCTGTCCAAAGATGAGCAATACCCTCTTCACATACAGCGAGTAAGGACTATATACACTCAGTTGCCACAACTGGTCTGCAATAAATCCTTCCCTCATAAGGGTTTTCTTTAAAAAAAAAAAAAAAAACAGTTTAAGAGAGTTTTTGTGATGCTGTTTAGTTATATTGGATCATACTGAAAAACATTTCTTACATTTAGTCTAACCTTATTGATTTAAATGGGATGGACAAAATATTAATAACCCAGTTGTGACTACTGTATTTCATCCAGCTACTGTATGATACGTACAGTATAATCTCAGCAGTGGGAAACTAAAAGAGACTGTAATTATATAATTTTTCATTACTCTTGGATTGATTGATGTCAGTTTCCGACAGTGAGAGAAAGTTGGACACACAGTATGTTGTGTTTCTATCGTCTTTGGGAGGCAATTTGGGAGGCAAGCTCAGCTTGGACACAAACTGTAGATATCCCACCCAGACACATCCTTCTTCAACTTAAAACAGACTGTTGTAATGTTAAAACAAGACTACAACAACAGCAAAAACAGTAACCTTTATGTTTCTTGTTAGCTGCCTTCACACTGCCTGAAAGTGATGAGGCTAGTCTGCGAAAGCCAAGTTTTGGCAATCACAGCATGAATTGAATCCACCTTTGCTTGAGGGAACAGGAAAGAAGACAGTGTTCAACAGCTGTTCACAAAGACAAAGTTCCCCTTTCCAGCTTTCAGTGTATTGTCAAAGCTGGATGCTGACAGGCTTCACAATTAGTGTAACATTTACAAGGTCTTGCATGAGCTACGCTGCAATTCAGTGCAGTCACGCTACTCACATCGCCAGCTGCTGTTCTCCATTACTGGCCAGGCAAGGTGCGTATCAGTGGAATGCAATGTCACTGCTTGGCTTCCACATAAGAATGAATGGCAGCTCCTTCGACGTGTGCAAGTTCGTGTACAAGTTCTAAGACTGGTTCATCAGTGTTTGCGTGTGTCTCTTTAGCAACCGAATCACTGTCACAATACTTAATATATTAAAGATTAGTAAAAAAGGTCAACAATTTTTCATTTGCTGGCAGGACATAATTTCTTTTGGCATGTTTTCTGTGACACAAGCCAAACACTGAGTAACTGATGCAAATGGATTCAACCTGCCATTGTGTGAGGCTTACATGCTGGTGAACTTTTAGATGTACGTTTGCATAGTAATGGAAGCTTTATACTTGTAAGGTATGTAGAAAGGTTTCATATCCAAATTTGGATGGATGCTGTCACTGATATAAAAAGTCACCACTGATGGAAACCAACATTCAGAGATCACTGAACAAATAAATTGTAATTGTAAATTTAAGCCTCTCTCATTTCAAAAATGTTTAAAATAAGGTGACTGTAACTGTTGCCTCTGTGTTAGTACTGAGTATGGAAGGGAGCACCCCTACCCAAATTGCTCTAATTTTGAAAGTTAGTTTTTCTTTTTCTTTTTTTTTACGTAATATGCTTGCATTTTTCTTACTAATGTAAATTCTGTCATGTACGCTGTGAGAGAGAGGCAGAACTTGAATGCATACAAAAGCTAAGGCAATACTTCCCAAGTAATACACTGCTGATCCCAGCCAAAATCAACTTCCTCCAAATACTGGATATTAGGTCATTTTCACAAAATCTCTCCTGCACCTCTTGACAGAGGGTGGGGGTGGGCACTCCAGAGGGACCCTTCTGTAACCCGCTCCATGTGTTATCAGGACTATAAGACGTCTGCTGTGTTCCTTATCTTTCTAAGCACATAGAGGTAGGCTGAGATTGTATCAGCGGTGCTTACGGAAATTAAACGACAGCTAAACATTGCTAAAGCACCAATGTACTTCAAACTGAAATACAGCAAAGGAAAATACTGTACGGTATCGGAGAGGAGGGCTGTGGTAAATTTCAACAAGGAGGTTTCCAGATATTGTAAGGGTCTAACATTACAATAACATTAATCAGTGCTCTGGCACCATTGTTTGGCAGGCGTTGATGGCTGTTTATACTCTGCCAATCATCACTCTCTAATACAGCAAAGGTGTAGGAGTGGTGGAATCTCTGTAAAGTTCCACCCAATTAGCACGGCTGAAACAGCTGCGAAGCCAGTGTAAACCAACCCTGGCGATAACATGGAGTGATAAGAAAAACTGTTTCTGAAAGACTGTTTCTCTTTAGGCATTGCCCTGCGTCTGTGCAGCTCTCCCTGTGCTGCTAGTGTGTGAACTTAGTGCTTTCTATACATTAACCTACTTTATCCACCCAATAACAATACATTCCGTTTCCTTCCTTTCAGGGCACTTCGTCATTTTTTGCTCCAAGTAATGCAGAGGAATTTTCCATGTTGTAAAAAAAAAGAAATCTTGTTGACTTCTATTACAGTATTACTTTAAAGCTATTACTGTACACTGTGAGAGAACACATGGCAGCGACTACATCTTCAAAATATAAATGATAAAAAAAATCCAATGCACCTGCTAATTATTGTCACATATACTATAAAACATGCCCATACTTAACATCACTTTCCACAAAACATAATAATATAAATGCTACAACTTACCTGGTTTAGGGGGCTTTCCGCCTGGTCCTGTTAGGTGAAAAACAAGTTTAAAAAATGTAAGTTGTGTCATGTTTTCGCCCTGCAATAATAAAGCATTTTTCATGCCTTACATACATAGATGGTCTTGATTTACTGGGTAATCCTGTTTCATTTTGTGTTAATATGAATTTGTATTGTATTGAGTCAAGACATATGTACATGGGTTACAGGCACTGTTTTACATAGTTTTCATTGCGAAATAGACCGCTGCAATTTGTATGTTTGTCTTTCTTTTCAAAAGGCATTCGTGCCTGTTTTCAATTAAAGATATTGAGATGTTGGTGAGAGGCCTGAATATGGGTAATGACAGCAGTTCTTCAAGGCAGCTGTATGCTGACAGACACTGCTAAAACAAAAAAACATCTGCTAGGTTTTTTTATTTTCATACCTGCTCCTAATCCTCCAACGCCATAGCCACCAGGTCCAACGCCTCCTGGAACCAAACCACCTGTGCCCACACCACGTGCTCCAGCTCCATAACCTCCTATTGTCAGGGTCCAACAGAGACAGGTGTTAGGTCTTGTCAACATCGACACCGTTATCATCATCACCCACTATGTTCATGTCATGTCATCATTTCATAATCATCTTTATTTAGGATTGTTGAGAGAAATCTCTCATTTTCAAACCTCAAACTTCATAACATCTTCTGTTAAAGTGGCTTAATGACAGTGACTGGCCCCAAAAACATGATTTACTGCCATAGCAGTATTCCTAGGATTTATTTATTCTAAGGTTATAGCGGTGCGACAAGGAAGTCTCACCATGTGTTTCCCCCAGATCTGACCAAAGTAGTGTTGACAGTCAATCTGTTTTTTTCTTGTTTTTGTTAGCATAAATGTTACACTTTTTGGTGCTCCAACTTCAGTTTGTGCATAGCACTCAGATACAACTTAAAAACATCCAACTAACTGTCTGTCTGACTGCTCTTACTAAAATAATCAAAGACCTCAGACTAAACTCTGATGAAAATAAGGTCTCAAATCTTATCCTCTTAGACCTAAGCGCATCGTTTGATACGATTGACCCTGATATATTAATCAATCGTCTGGAAAAGTGGGTTGGTCCTTCTAACTGTTTGTTAAAGTGATTCAAAACATACATCAAAGGGAGAAAGTTTTATGTCAGTCTTGGAGATCATGTGTCTGAGGAACATGACAACTGCTTTGGGGTTCCACAAGGGAGCTGCCTTGGCCCGTTATTATTCTCACTATACATGCTGCCACTTGGTGACATCATCAGACAGCACAATGTATGTTTCCATAGTTATGCGGATGACACATAACTGTACATCTCTGCTGAACCAAATGATGCTGCAGCTATAAACTCTACTACTAACTGCCTTCTGGCAATAAATAAATGGACGAGCAATAATTTCTTAAAGTTAAATGAGGACAAGACTGAAATCCTACTAGTCAACCCGAAAACTAAATACTGTTAAATAATCTGGGTAAATTAACTCCTTGGATTAAATCTGAGGTTACAAGTCTTGGCGTTATCTTAGATTCAGGTCTAAGCTTCATATTTCATGTATTTTTAGTTTCACGTTATCTATTTTATCTTATTTTTTTATTATCAAGTGTGCTTTTATTTTCTATCTTATGTTACACAGGTGCTGAGGTCAGTATTTGGTAGATTTGAGAAAAAAAAACTGCGGTGTGTGTTTTTTAAACCCTGGAGCACGTCTAAATGCGTGGGAAGATGTTCAGCAGCAAGCTGAAAGAGGCTTATTTCGTTTAATCAAGGCCGGTGATGAGTCTGTGTCCGCTGGGGAAAAGGAGTTTCTGTTTGCTTATTGCTTCAGACACCTAGGCGCCGATTAACAGATTGTGTACACATGGCAAAATACTTTCTGAGTTTTCGCCTAATAAGTCTCAAATTACCACCGCTGAAGTACACATTCTATGTATTTTATTTTCACTTTATTTTATCTTAATTTTTTAATGTTATAAAGTGGGTTTTATATTCCATCTTACGTTATATTAATGTTTTTTTTTTTTTACATGCTTTTATGTTCTTTTATGTCTTTTTCATGTGAGGTCCCCCTGAAGTCATGGGTTTCATACTTCAAGCTAAAAAAAATGGTGCATCCAGAGGACAAAGGTTCAAACTTGCTCAGCAAATGGGAGCTGGGGCCATGCCAGGACACTGCCTATGGTTGGTGAACTGTTGCCAAAGTAGACTGTGCATGCAGAGCTGAGGGTATCTGCTATGAATGTGTGAATGACAAACACCAGATAGAATATCTGTGGCTGTGAAGTAAGAACAATGGAGGCCATGACCATTTGGAAAAAGATAATCGGGGCTCAGAGAAAGCAACACTGCTTTCATGACTGAAAGATTACAATAAGGAAAATAACTATTTACATACGTATATTTTAAAAAAATGTATAATGAGTAAAAGCAAACATTACAGTTATGAAACTTTTCTAGTAAAGTAAATTATTTGAAAGAATGAATGACTTGATTCATCACGAAAACACTTTGGTAACCCTAAACCTAATCCCCCTACCCTAACACCAAACCCTTTTCAACTGCCTCTGAAACTGATTTCTAAATGTTTTACAATATACTTTACTACATAGAAATCTTCATAACAGAAGTTTAGAAGATTCTTGTATCTAAATCACTGAAACAGTAGTGCATGCAACAGCTCATGATGAACCACATGCGATTCTTAAAAGCACATTTTATATATGGGGGGAAAAAAATCATAAATCTAATGTCTTTTCTACTCACCTGCAGCTTTAGCTGGTTTATAGCCCGCAGGGACTCCTCCAGTAGATCCTTGTAAAACAACAATCGTACAGAGAATTGACTTATGGTATGCCTACATGTAGTGATGTAATGGACAGTTTCTTGGCCCAGCAATTCATCGTTACACCAGCTGACTTTCCTCTTACTTTCTCTTGGGACATCAGGCAACCGTGGCATCCTGTGCACTTTGCTGAAATGTGCTTTTGTTCTATTTTTCAAATGTGACCATAAATAAAAGTACTGTATGTATCTATAGCACATACAGTATGTACACATGTATTTGTGTTTGTGCTTGTTTATGTGATAATAGTTGTTAAGATAGTGGCTCACACTTCTATGCTGCTAGTTGTTGTTGAGAAAATACAAAGTGGACAAAGAGACTGCAGCACGATTTCACAGCAGAACTAGAAAAAATCAAACAGCTGATTGTACATGGACATTTGTGCACAATCAGAAAGTTAAAACATTTCTGTGAACAATTATTTATTCAAATTTGTTAGCAGGGAAGGTCTGATAGCTCCACAATGCGGTCGGAAATTACTTAATACTGCTTTTTAACTGAAAACAGATAGACTGGACATAGCGGTTATCAATTCTAGAAAGTTTCATTGCTGTTTGTTTACTGTACTGTGAACACAGTATCACAAGAGGGAAAAAGAAGGGTTCTGCAGAAAACCAAAGAAGCACACTAACTGTGAGTTATTTCGGAGCATTTGAGGCAGTTCAATCATTAATGAAACTGTCAGATGTTTGTATTGATAAAAAAAACCCACTTAACATTGTTTTTACAACTACAAATTTTACATTTCTACACATTTTAGAAGTATTTTTAGTTTTTGTTTAATTTCAGACTCAAATCCGGGTATTTTGAATACTTTTGTTTAGTTTTAGTAAAATTTCTGGTCTACATTAGTATAATTTAACTGAAATATGTCTGCCAAAGACAAACAGACTTTGTTTGTTGTGGCTGTGCTCTGGATTATTTTTGTTTAAACTGTCCAGACAGACATTGGAGGCTTTGTTACCTGGAAAGAATCCAGTTCCCGGTCCAGTGCCTCCTGGTCCTATCCCAGCACCAGGTGGTAAACCTAGAACACACAACAGACAAAGAGGTCATTCTCTTTCACCACACTTGTGACACAACCTATGAATGTGTTCAAACAGTTCTCAGCCATCATTGTTTTTATTTAATTGCAGTGCTTGTAATGACATTTCTAAACAGTGACCCCATTTATCAGACAAACATTCCCAAACACATTCATCATCTGTGACCCAGACAGCAAGTCTGTCCTTAGCATACACATCAGCCTCAGGTCATGGCAGTGATGGGGTGCATGATCAAATGTGAACACAACAGCCAGAGCCAAAGTAAAACCAAAAGAAAAACTTCACAGGCTTAATTAAGAGAAAATTCCAATTGTTTTCCTTTTGATGAGGTATTGCAGTTGGAAACCTTCTTTCAGAAAGCTGCTGCAGCACTGTGGCCCCCCTTAACCCCCAACTACATTCTCTAGCCTCTTTTCTTGCTTGATTTCTGGCTGCAGTCTGGAGTAACTCCTGAGATGGTCGTTCTGGATCCCAGACATGGTGGCCTCATGTGTGCAAAGAACAACAACAGAAACAAAAGAAAAGGAGGAAAAAAATGTCTCCAGTTGTTCTGGGATGACTAACAGCTAAATCCAACTGGATCGGTGAGCTAACGCCAAAATTATAAAGTTATGTTTTTTGAAGAGAAAACTTGGTTTATATAACAAAAAACACAACAAAATGGAGAGAATAGGGCTGCAGGACCACAATGATTGTGTTGAATGTTTTTTACACGTGTTGGGAGGCCAATTCATTTAAACCACATGTCAAAGGCGTTCATGTGTTTATTAGCGTGTGAACACTGCATTTTGTGTTCTCTCCACTGAGTGTGGCCATTACGGGAAGAACATTACAAGATATTACTGTCCGATCTAGTTGAATGAAATTTCATGACACACGCCCTGAAAAAAAGCCAAAAACTAAAACTCTAAGCAGTCTATTACGTATGCCTGTATATTACTCCATGGCACTGAAGAAGGCTTTGACCTTTTCACTAACAAGCTGTGACATATTTAATGGGTTATTGCCACAATAACATCAGTATTCTTTCTATTGTACAGCTGAGGTTAAGAAAATGAGCGCCAATCAATGGAAACCAGTGAGGGGTGAAATACAGAAACATAATGTAAGAATCAACTATTGGATGGGTTGTTAAGATATTATAGGATATATAGGATACTCACTATGTTTAGAATAGAAAGTGTGGTACGACTGGCTCATAAAGAAAATGAACAAATAATTTCTCTCATTCCTTAATTTAAGATGGAAAGTTAAGAAACTCTAAAAGTCTACACTGCAGAATCTGAAAGTATTTGGTTGTTTATCATGAAGTTAGCAAGGACAACATTGTCATATTCAATTAGATACTCAAAAACTTCACTGAAATTGGATTAGACTGAGCTAAAAACTTTTGCCTGTTTTTGTTTAAGAGAGAATTTTTTTTCTCAAGCATAAAGCACTTTGCCAACTAGAGTTCACAGAGGATGGTCATTTACAATGTCGGAGTAATAGCCATATTTTTCTCTCAGCGGGAATGTAAATGGAAACAGTTATGTTGGTGGCCATGTTTTCGGTCAAAAAATGACTCCTTTAATGAACCTAAGGGCAGATGAGATGCAGGATGCCTTTAACCTCATGTTGACTGCGATGATCATGGAGCTGCATGATGGTAGAGACAGATCAGATTTTCTAAGGTTTGTCCTTGTGATACAGAGGACTGATTGAAAAGTTCTTGAAATTCTGCAGGTTCAAATAAAAATTAGAACTAAGTAATAATGTACTGAGGTCTGTATTTGATTATCACACACCTAATTCAAGTCTGAATGTGTGTGTGCTTGCATCTGTGTTCAATCTATGTCTGTCAGTGCTATTGCCTCCATTGCAGAGATCTCAGGTGCAGGCACCACACGAAGAGGGTGGAGGGATTGTTCTCAATTCTGCTCCTTCATTTCACAATCAAAAGGAGGATTTCCTGTCTCGGCATTGCAAGTGAGGAAAGGGGGAGTGTGTGTCTGCTCCAGTTTTCCTATGCTCGGGATCCCATCCTGCTACTGTACCACTTTTACAGAGTGCATTAGGTTCACTGAAACCGCACACCCAAATAAGGCACGCACTGACCTCTGCCAAGTGACCTGACCCACCTCAATAAATATGAAGATTTCTTCATGATTGTCCTAATTATCGTCATCATCATCATCATGCGTTTGCATTCCTAGTGATCTCAGCCAGGTCATGGGAATGTGCTGGAATGTATGTGAAGGACAAGATTGACTTGTAGAGCACAAGGGATTAGATGAAGCAGAATTTATTTGACTTGACATGAGTGTTTGGGATATGATTAATGTTGGTGAATATAAAACCCTGGGAAAGAAGATTTGAACGTTTATTACCATGTAGTGATTTTTAATATTGATCTTAAGTTGCTGAAACAATTATTCAGGGAGAAGAAGAAAAAGGTAAGACTGACAAATACAGCCTTAGATGTACAAATCTAACAAACTAGAGGATGACAAGTTAGAGGTCATTACTTAAACCTATATTATTCTACTGAACAAAGCAAGAATTTTACAACTTGCTATGATGGATAATGTGACAAAGGGAAGACAGAGAAGAAACATGGCTCCAGTAAGTAAATGTAATTACTGTAGAGGATGATGGACTAAGCATTTTCTGTTGTGGTTTGCTTTTGTGCTCGCATAGATAAACCTTCAATTGTCTCGTGTCCTTGTGTCTAGGAGGACTTGTCAACAACTCCTCCAAGTTAAACCGCAAAATACATTGTTGGTCCAGGCACAGCAGAACAGCGCATAGAGGCATTTTCTGAGCTGACGCCTCTATTGGCAGGACATCATCATTTGTCTGTGCCAAAATTCTTACAAATCCCAGTTGATAAATTAATAAATTTTATGATATAACAATGTTGTGGTAAAGGTTTAGTTAAGTTTAGGCACAAAAACAACTTAGTTAGGTTTATGGAAATATCATGATTTGGGTTAAAAAAAGTACCTCATTAAGATTAGGCAAACATCACAGTTTAGGTGAAATAAGGTTAAGGTTAAAGGCCTTCGTTGTCATGGTTACAATAATAATGACATTAAGGTTAGGGGATGATTGTAGTGATGTTTAAAATAAACAATGTTGACTCGTGGTTGGGAACAGGAAATGAACAGCGGTCCAGTGTTTTGTTGATTCATCTGTCCACCCCGACCTCGTCCCAACATGGACTTTGTCACCCTACAATGACGTAACCTGATTTCCTCCTTTGCTCCTGTCATAATAACAACCGCTAGAGGACTGTCGTTTTTCTCTTGGGGGGGACAATCTCCTTGTGCTAACTCTTTAGGCTAGAGAGTTCAGAGTTGTTCTGAGTGGATTAAGAGGGTGATAGTGTAGACGCACTTGCAAGATTCCTGACAATGATTTAAATTTATCTTCACTCCACTTTGGATTTGAATGAGGTCCAACCATGAGACTCATATTATATGGTGTGTCAGCTATGAATGCAGCCAGTCATTAGCTGTGGGGAAATAAGTCAAACAGATATGTAAGATACTGCGCATGGTCCAGGAGTGTGATGCTGGCACTTCTGTGAAGTTTCCATGTCAATCACGAGGTGAGGAACAAGTGCTGGGACTTGAATATATGATTTTCCAGACATATTTAAATTCTAAATCATTTTTTTTCATTCTTCCCTGTTTTTTTCCCAATCCCATCCCAACCACACACATATCCAAACCAACCAGGAGGAGTTGCTACTGCATCGACAATGACATGATGATTCACCTCCTTCACCTAGACTGCTCACCATGAGGCCAGAGGATGGACCCCATCCTTAGCTCATCTCTTACAGGCAGTATGATAAAGTAAAAAACCTGACTTCTAACATCACCTCAGCGGTTGACTTTGCACAAATAAAGTAAGAAAAATCTACTTGTATTCAGTCTGAAGTGACTTTGAGGATGATTGCTGACATGCATGTAGGCATCCTCTGTCTAAAGGGTCCACATGTATGGAGCTGGTAGACAAATTTTATCGTTTCCACTTGGGTTGACCAAATTCCAGCCCAAAAGGGACACATGTGGAGCCAACAGGGACATAGTGGCTGGGTAACACACATTTTAATTTGTATTTTGGACTGTATGATACTCAGCCAAACATGAGCCCTGAAATTCTTCGTATGGTTACCAACAATAGGGTTTTAAAATACCATAGAAGTATTTTAGAGTGAACTTTTCCTTTAGTAGGAAAACTAATATCATCACTTGACACTTTCACATTGTTATTAATTGACAAGGCAGCACAATAACTTTTCATAATTTGAAATTCTGACTCCAGAGGGTTGCACATTTGTATTCATACAACACAAAGAGAACAATTTGTGAAAAACTGAAAGGCTTAGATTAAATCATTTTCATACACAACATATGTGTATGAGTGTTTTGGTTTCTCAGATTCTTGTTTTGAATTTCGATAAAATGACGTAGTCCACCAGACACAAGCAAACAGGTGGAAAGGACTGTATCCAGCGCCCTGTATGTTTAGTTTTGCATCATGTCATGTTTTGAGAGTCGGCCTGGAAAATAGGAAGTGACATGTTTATCAGCTGTTTAGCTGGCAAGATATTTTATTTGATATTTTTGCCTAAGCATCAACAGTGGTGATAAAAAAATGTGGTGATGAAAAAATATGTGTGATTCATGAATTTATCTAAAGTCAGTCTATGTGGAAAAGCTAGCCTGGCTTAAAACATTTAATTTTATGGGGGATACGGGTTATTGGGTCCACAAATCATGACTGAATAGCAGAAAAGTTAGGAAATTGTAAGTCAGATCCCTTTTTGTTATTGAATCAAACCAAAGCCGATGACGGGTTTTTCCGTTGTACCTCCCATGTTAATGACAGTTTTTACAGCTCTTTGTAACTTAAAAGAGTTTCGTTTTACTTCACTTACAACAAGCTAGTGAGTAATGTGACATTTCCATGACCCTGTGCTGTGGTCGTTTAATAATTGGTTTTTCAATAAATAATTAAATGACTGTGAGTTGATGTAACTATTTGCTTGTACTTAGGCACACAAAACAAACTGATGTGAGTACATCCACATCACTCACACATTCAACCTCAGAAAAGATGATTACGGCATTCCCCGTCCATTATTAAACTTCCAGGACCATTAACATTCTTGATCACAATGATGCGCTCAACAAGGCTCGGGAAGTTCTGAGGAAAAGCATTCTGTAATGTGTTTACACCACTTCAACCACCTGACATTTACAGTCTTCTACACCACTATTTCCATCATTCTTGATAAAGTAAAAAAAGTTTGGAAAACTAACAACTGTTTGCTGTGTTCAGACATATCCAAAACCACTGTCCCACAAGAAGAGGTTTGGTTCTCTCTTTAAGGAAAGCTCTCATACTGCAACCCAGAGCAACAGTGCAGTGAAGCAAACACTGTGGTTCCTGGCACCCTTACATCATTATCAGACATGTGACAGCTGGCCTATCGGTCACCCCTTGCACTGTCTATTTTCCACAGCATGTTGAAAGGGGACAGGGGAAAGTGTGTGGCGCATCAAACAAAGTAAGAATCAAAATGAGTACATCCATCTTATCACTACACTGTAACCTGACTCTACATTCCCTTTTTACTCTTGCCCAACCTTGTTTCAGTGACACTTCTCTGAAAGAGAGCATCTGTGAAATGTATGCACTGGCAGACAAACACACAGCCCACATATGGCAATATTTTAATGACTTAGAAGACCTGATTCTAATCTTGTCATTGTTCAATTGCTTGCCTTTGGGTGACTTGGATGAAACCTTCCTACTGGAAACTGACAGGGGATCGTTACAGGATTTGAAACTGAAAAGTGTGTCTGTAACAGCAGTGGAGTTGAACATGACGAAAGAATAAACCATGGTTGAAGATTACCATCAACCATGTGGAATCACTACAAAGAAGTGGAACAAACAGTTCCCATTATGACTCCATTCCAGACACTGATTTATGAGATTGTATCACAGTAAAACTGACACTGTTACGGGTGCAACGTTAAAAAGGACCATATATTTACTATTTACTGTTTATATCGTTTACACTTTTTCCATGTGCCTTGTGTTTCTTGCGCTTCCTGATCGAACATTTATCATATGTGGAATGTCAGACTAAATACAATGCGCTGCCTCTTTTTTTCTCTATGTTCAGCAGCTATGTTCAACCAAAATATATATGAAATGTATTGATGCAACATGACTAAATTGCCTAGACTTCTGAAATATTTAGTGTAGACATAAAGCATGTTTTTGCTTGCAAAACTATTCAATTGCACAACTGAAATGAACTCCCTGAAATATAGTGGATTGGTATCTGAGTTGTGAGAAAGAGTATGACTGAGTGAGGAATCATCTGTTCATATTTATGAAGAAGGTATTGACATTTCCAATTTACTTTTATCCTGGCAAGGCCAAGAGCTGTTTACATAGTTGAAAGGGAAAAGCATGAAATCTGTAATTTATGTGAATGAGAACAAAATCCCAACAATCAGTCCAGTTTAGTCCAGTGTGCAGACATTTTGTCAAGTGTTTGCAGGAACCTGACATGTTGTCCAGTAGTTGTGCTTTTACAACCCAATGTTTGGTTTAGACCAACTCATTGATGCCAAAGGCCTAAAGGTGCCATGTTTACCCCCCTCCCGTAATAAAGTAAACTGAAACTAATACAACACAGAATACAATGTTTTCATGCCAAAGGATTTTGATTAAATTGGCGCAATGTGTTTAATCAGAACTTCATTTTTATTACCATCTTTTCTCATCAGTTTATCGTCAGTTATGGTTTTTACTATAAAAATATTTTTATACTAATGTTGCACTCATGTTGTCATGTTGTGTGTAAACCAAGAAGAGCTTCAGACATCAGCATCATCGTCAGATGAAAACATTCCTGACAGGAGCCATTCAGATCGCAAGCATGCAATCAGACTGCTCCAAAAGCTCGCAGCCTGGTGAGAGCTGCTTGCAGAGTGGCTGGGATGAATCATCGGCGTTAATGTGCTTCTTTGTTGAAGACTTGGCAATGGTTGATCGCAGACCAAACATCTGACTGGGAGATGCTAAGACTGATATTTATCCACAACCAAGAATTAGGGGCTTAACAAATTATTAAGTACTATGTTTTTAGCAATGGTGAGAACTTGCTACTATGTGAATACCCTCACAATAACATGCAGTACATATGTAAAACTCATGGCTTCATGAGCAACCTGTAGGTATTTGTATCATAAGCAAGTTGGATTGTTAATCATGTTAGCTTTCCATTTATAAAGAAATCGCATTCTATTAAACAGTCCATCAATTTTAAAAAGGTAAGACTACCAATTTTA
This sequence comes from Thunnus maccoyii, assembly GCF_910596095.1. NCBI lineage: Eukaryota > Metazoa > Chordata > Actinopteri > Scombriformes > Scombridae > Thunnus > Thunnus maccoyii. Next base: position 17,693,753 of record NC_056538.1, read on the forward strand.
AAAAATAATGTGTGTTATAACCTAGACAGTTCAGTCCTTTCAAATTATGTGTCAATTAAAACAACTCATCCATCCCTAACCTCTGGTCCTACAACAGTCTTAACAGTAGTTTCAGTGAAATGGTGATAGGAAAACCTGTTGGCCAAAATGTTAGTAATCCCTTCTGGCTCGGGGTTTTGATGCAGCAAGTGACTTCCCAGCCAGGCAACATGCTTTGATGTAAAACTGCAAACCGTGGATAGAATTGTCCAATCTCCCAACACTTTCCTAGGATGTGTTCCAGAGTAAGACATGAATACAGTAGAATAACAGGTCTTTCACAATAGCGAACCCTGCTCGCTCAGTGCTTGTAACTAAGGCTCAGACCCAAATGAGTACTGAATGAGGTCACCTCACTGCAAATCACACCAAACCACTCAACATCAACAAATTAAAATGCCTTTGTGGGTCCAGCATGAAAGAAGCTGAAAAAAATAAGAAAAACCTCACTGAAGAAAAACCTCTGTCTTCCTCAGACGGTATTTCATATGGTCTATTTCTTTAATTGCAGTGTAGAGTTGTTAAGCACTGGGACGCCAATGTGTCACATTAATCCAATATGCTGTGGCTGGCATTCAACCTTGTCAAAAGAGAGATAAGTGCCAGAGAGGTGTTCACAACACACGCTACCAATAAAGCCTCAAGCACCACTTGTTTAAGGAATCAAGACAATCACTTTGGTTATCTACCAGCAATGCCTGGGGTAATTCTGCAATTCATCACTAGTGTTTTGTGACAGCCAATGCATGCCATCCAATCTACACTGATTTCATTTAAGTTCACCTACAGCCAGGGGATTGTCACTGATTAATGTATTAAATTCCTCTTAGTCTCAAGGCTGAATGTGGCCAATGCCAAATGAGGCAAACTGGCTTCCAGCAGTACTAAAGAAAACATCACACAAATTCTTTCGAGACTGTGAAGGAACAGAGCAACTATTTTCCCCTTTTCATCTCCCACTCAGCCTCTGCTCATCAGAATTGTGTTATTAACTGCGTCCATCACAAAAACAAACTAATGTCCACTAGTTGGTTGTTTAAGTTGTCTGGATTAATACAACATACATCAAGGTAAGAAGAAGAAGGTTGGGACTCTTGATACAGTCTCTGCGATTAAAATTTTAAATTAATTTTACAAAACGCTTCGTGTCATTTCATTACAAATTTGCAAGCACACTGTAAGCGGTTCACTTCCATTTATTAGGGCAGTGAAGCTTGATTAAATTCCTTAGTTGAGGTTTTATTCAAATAATTTTATCAACAGTCTCGGCCTGGATTTAATTCATGTAGTTATCTCATATAGCAATAAAAAAAACAGAGGTTACTGAGCCAAAGCTGCATCAACATATTTATTTTGTTAGAATAACATCCACTGTATCCACAAGACAGATGGTGTTTGTTTGTAGAATCTAAAGAAAGTCTGCCTCCTTCATCGTACTAAGGGAAACCAACAAACATACTACAGTATTTGCACATGGTTAAATAAGATGACAGGGGGTATATTTATTAACAAACTCCTTCCCAGATGTTTCCTCTAGAACCATAACTCATTTACACTTATTGATGGAAAACATTCAGCCAGGCCTTGCACTCCATCATAATTCAAGTGTTTAATTTCGCATGCATAAGAGGCATTTTCTCTGCAGAGGCATTAAATGAGCGGTCTGGGTGTTAATGAGGTTTATGTTACGCACAGATAATTGACCCGTGGACCAAGTGGCGTCTTTTATTTTTCAAGTTTGCGTGCACAGACACATGGAGCTGATTTAAGCACCACAGAAATGTTATGGATGGATTCAACACTCACTTGAGATCAAAGTTGTGCTCCAAAGCCAATATTGATATTTGTTGGCTCCTTTACCTGCTATATATTTTGCCCGAATGCACCTTGAAATCACTCAACTGAAATGTGCCTGGCACAGAGAAGAAAGGATAAATGTGCTATGAGACAGAGACAGAAGAAGAGCAAATACATTTTTTGAGGATACCTGACAAAGACATCCTTTGTAGACTTTGTAGACATCACCAAATTAGAGACGGCCAACGAACAGCTAGGAAAAGTGAGACTTAATATGGACAAAATATTTCTAATCTAATAATCTAACCATAATGCACCTGAAAGACCACGTGGACACTGGAAGATAAGGAACATAAACAGCTGTGACTTTTAAGAAAATAAATACAACAGAAAATGGACTCTAGCATACCCAGACCCAGATGCTAAACATGTTTTCCAGTTGGGGGCTGAATATCTCAGAGAATCTCAGCCAAACTCAAACTGCACTTGAAACGAACCCCTTAAATCTGCATGTTGCTGCTTCGTGGATTTTGGGTAGCCTGGTTAACTTCAAGAAAAGACCAAAAGCTGTCAATGTGACACTCACCATCTGGTAGTTGATCAGGGGTACATTTAAACTATGTGGTTTTGCTGAGTGTAAAGAGGGACCCGCTGGAACCTTCTTTTCCTGACATGATATAGGATGGATCCTAAGCTTTACACACAACCTATATACACTGTCTTGAGCCATTTAAACATACACAATGTATGCATAAGTGTGAGTAGGATGCAGCTTAATTGTCTAATGCTGAAAAATACATGAATATATACATGAAAAGATATTATAGAGGACTACATATAATGAATGGTTAGTTTATCATTTAAAATTAGATTTAAATTTTGCACACACTAAAATTATGGCAGAATATGGCAGAACTAATATAAAGTTATGATGCAGAGTTGTCTCTTACTGTTAAATCCAACAATTTAAAGCCTGTGGACACAAATACCTAGTTAAGCCCCAGATAATGCTGAACATAATCTCCAATTTATTAGCAATACACATGTAAATATGGTGCTAAGAATAACTCCCTCTCTATTTATGATAGTGTCCTTCAACAGTGGTGTGTTGGAACATAACTGTGGTGTGTAGTAGATAAGCCAGACTAAACACTCTTTCACTTTCATGACTGCAGCATGTGAGCTTTATATTACCAGTATATTTAAATCAGCAACCAAAGCAAAAATACATAGCAATGTAATTGCATCTTTTTTAAGTTATAGTTGGGTAAAGAAACAAAACTATCAAAGTTAACACAAAACATGTTACTTTTATTTCATAAAAAAAATGACAGTAAGCTATACTGAAACCAATAAATCATATGCTTACAATGTTATATAAAAAGTTTTTGCTTAAGAATAAGTTAAGGTACTACTTGATATCTTATATCTGCATCAGCAAAACTTTAATCACTTAAGATGTTATGATGTTTTATATCTCAGAAGGACAAAGAGGCACAAACAAAAAAATTGCACCTGTTCTTAGTCTGTGATTGATGCAGCGAAGATCATGGCTCAGTTCACCTGTGGTACACACTTACCTCCTTGAAGAGAGGGCTGAATCAGTGCTATGAGGAAGAGTCCACAGAAGAGCAACAGAATGTTTCTGTTAGCCATCTCGCTCCAAAATGCACCACCCCTCTCCCGATCAGCTGGTTTTATTCTCTTCTAGCTAATTACCACTAACTCGAAGTCTTAGAGAGTGAGGAAAAAAGGTGAAAAAAGGGAAAAGATATGGGACTTGACGTAATTAAGAGAGGGCAAAGACTCTGGTTCAATGGATAACTTTGCTTTTTTTCCTCCTCTATGTCTGGTGTTGCTGTTTTTATTCTGGTCACTCCTGCCAACAGCACAGACGCTGCTGCCAGCAAGGAAAGGGGGAGAGAGGGAAAGAGACACACTCAGAGGGAGAGAGAGAGAGAGACAACCCCCCCCCCCCCCTCAGCCAGAAAGAATTGAACTGTCTGCCAAGCATTTGCATGGATACGGAGCATACTTATCTGTAAGAGTAAGGAAAGAGACTGAGGAAGAGCAAACTACATACCCAGATAATTACTACAGCTCTAATTTTCAGCTGGTTGGTTTTAACACTATTTCTTGTTGTTTTACTGCAGTAATTGATCATGAAAACTTTGAGATAGAGGGAATGAAACACAGGGAATGTCCACAAAATATCAGCGCAAGACATTACAAAGTTATTGGCTGCATGAATATGCTGGAAATAGCAGTGCATTGTGCCTGGCAGTCCAAGACTGAAAACCAGTCAAATAGGTTCTAGCGAAGAAATGAGAAAACTGTCGACATCACACAGAGATGACAGAAAGCAAAGAAGCCAAGAAACACCAGCCTGCTAGTCTAGGCAGTCTCTCAAAGCCAGTTCATCAAGATCATTGTCATTGTGAGTCTCATAACAGGGATCAGAAGGAAGCAAAGACCAACATCTGTCAATTCTAAACTTTAGAGGATGTAGGTGACTGACTTTTCTGAGCAGGAGCCAACAGACCTGATCCCTGAACAATCAATCTTTGAACTATATGAGTTTTTCACAACCTAGTGCATGTGCTTTTAAGACTGGCTGCAGAACAGAGATAAATAAACCCTGCTTATGGCTTAAATATTTCTTTTATGGTTCTCCAAAGTCAGAGAAAATATTGTGGCAAGATTCTGCTCTTTCCTGATAATACGTCTGTATCAGTGTTCACTTATATCACAACCACAGGCTATTAGACCTTTATTTCTTTATGAGTAAACATTTTTGGCAAAGCATTCAAATTTTGACAGCTGCCCTTTGATACATTGATGAAAAAATGGATTGGGGAGAAGAAGCTACTGTCTCCTCTTCATTTACCAAATATAATATCAACAAATCATTTTAAAACAACTTTGTAAACTCCTGACTGATTAACTGTTTCACAGATCTTGTGTCGAAAGGAGATTAGCACCAGAGCTTTATCACTAACAGGACACATCCTCTCCAGACAGATTCAGCTTGGCTCAAAATGTCCAGCCATTACTTAAGAAACACCTTATTGCTGACAAGGCTGTCATTGTCCATCTTTTTATTCTGTCCTGGGATACATTTTTGAGATTTTAAGTAGAAGAGATTGAGCAGAGGTACTTTTTATTGGCAAAAGCTGCAGCCAAAGTCATTACTCTCTCAGATACAAACCTGACAGACCCGGCGGTTGTATGCATGCTAATGGGTTCTGCTTTCCAAGACACACAGTATTCTTCATAGTAGTGACGTCCACCATTAATGTTCATATTCCCTCATGCTGATTTCTTTCAAGTTAGATCAAGCATACTAACAATATCAGCTGTTCAGACTGAATGCAAAGCACATTCTTACTTGAATTATGAAGTAGACTCATTCATCTCCACATAAGCTTGAATTTTTCACTCCAGTAGAAACAATTTCCATTTGAGCTGATTCATCTTCACCTCAACTAATGTGTTTTACATTGACTTATATTTGCCATGCATCCAATTTTCTCTTTATGTTCCGTGTAAATACACCTTTAGAGACCAATGATGTACACTTACGCTTTGTTTCTGCCATAGACTGAACCCTGCAAGAAGCCAAATATCATTAATATTCCACTGAAACAAAATGGTGGGAAATACAGCTATGTGTGAAACTGACTATGTGACCTAAACGCCATAAGTTTGATTTTCATTCTCATTCTCAAATACAAATTTTCTTGCAGTGAGGCACACATAGGTGATGCAGCATTCTTAAACATACTATTCATGACATAAATGCATGAAAACAGATGAAGTGGGCCAGCAAGTAAATAAAATGAGTTGCCAGAACTGGTTATTAACTTAGCGGAACAGGGCTGTTTATAAATTCACTGTATTGTTTAAATTTGATTAAACAATTTAATTTAGTTTTGCTGTTCTCAGGGCACACCTGAGGTCCCATTGCACCAGTGGACCCCATCACACAAAGGCCAAACATAGCCAACGGTAAATTTTAACTGCTACAAAATAAATATCACACATGATGGAATGATTTCAACGATGACTGAAACATCAGTTTTTCCCAGTGAACTCATCACATAAATGAAAAAAACAACACACTGACTAAGTACAAATTATCTACTATAGTCAGGTCTCATGATTACAGTAAATCATTAGTTACAAGCCAAACATCAGGAGGACACTGACCTAATGCTGTATTCTGCATGGTACTATTCTATCCATGTTTGATTTAAGACAAGCCGCCCCAGCTGACTAATCAGTTTGGGAAGCAGAAGTGTATTCTGGATGAGAGTAGTGTTTTTCTCCTTTTATTTGCAAGTTTAAATGCCTTTTTTAGCTCATGTCTGGTACTCCTTTGGGCTTAGTTGAATGGTGTTTTTGCCAAAAAGGCTGAAATTGAACATAGATTTTGGTGAAGGATGATGGGAGGTCACACAAAATTTACTATCACTAATTATAGCATAAACTGTGAGTTCTTTATGACAATTATGTTGCTGTGATGGCTTCTTTACTTTTTCAAGAGGAGAAATTGACTTGGAATTTATAGTTTGCAGTATAGTTAATAGTAGCATATTTTCAGTTAATTAGTATGGCTGTGGTCACCATTGAAAAATGTGGTGAGTCATTTGTTTCACCTTAGTTTGATATATTGTACATATCTTAGCTGTATACATCAAGATAATTTATTTAATGGCAACTATTCTTTTTAAAATTAAGATAAATGGTATTTCATGACAGTGGTGAGTCACAGTTTGTAGAAGTATCTGGAAAAATCTACAGATGATGTGTAGGTAGAAGCCAGTAGACGAGCAGTAATAGAATCAAGATTGTTCTCTCACCAGTCCCAGGTCACTGGCCGATATCCACTGATTATGAGCCTGATAACTGAGGCTAAAGAGGATGATTTGCTTCATGCTCCTAAACCTTTTTGATAGTTTGGACTTTCTTTGTGTCTCTGTCACATTACATGGACTGGAACCAACTCTCTTGGAGACAACCAAGGATTACAAAAGACCCTTGCTTTAATGGCTCTTCATCTGCAGGCACAGTTGGCAGAGCATCACTATATAATGCACTTCAACCTTCCAAGTACACTTGGCTTTGGTAAAAGGGAAATTAAGTCTGTAAAGACAAGTCTTAAGGTCACTGCCAGAAACCGTATCAACACAGTGAAGCAGAAGTATATTAAATTCCAAGCCACTGGGGGGTTTATTTACTAACTGACACACTAATTACTTCTCTGCTCTAAATCTTAATGACCGCAGTTTCCCCAGTTCAGCAACTACTTTAAGACGAGCCATGCAACTCAAGCCTGTTGCAATACACCAAGTAGAAAAAACAGTCTGACAGACAGCAGCGTTGCTCACAAAAATGTCAGAAAACGTGGTCAGTCTGCAGGAATGAGATAGACTCTAGGAAAGTTGTCAATGCAGTCATGGCAAAACCCCTCTTTGTATAAAGTACTGGTGGGGTTTTAAATGTAAGAAGTACTGAAAATATGTCTAATTACTTGTTAATTGTAATTTTCTTACAGTACAGTCAAACAAGACATTCTCTTTGTGTGTTCCTATATTACACATCGGTCATGGTCACACCAGAAATACAACAGGATGTACTTCAATATTAAAGGATCACTTCACAGTTTTTGAAGTCTGTCTTAAAACAATAGTCAAGTGCCCATATGAAAATGTAAACATGTTTTGTTCACTGAAATCATTTCTCCTGTTCATACTGACCATTTTAAGATCCCCTTAAAAATCCACAGTCCTCATTTTAAGCAAAAATGTATTTACAAGTTTTTCTGAAGATAATATGAAGCTTCAACTGTTTGAGTTAGCGAAAATAAAGTGGATATCTTCTACAGTTTGTCTTTTTAGTAAAAAAAATTCCCTCTTTGTGTCTCGACGGACAATGTTTTCCTGTTCAGCTGCAGTAGGATTCTAACAAAAAGGGGGAATTTGGCACTAAAATGACTAACTTTGAAAAATATTGATATGATTGTGACTCATTTGGACATTTTGCATTGAAAGTGCATTATGAAAGGATCTCTTAATGGCCAGTATAAACATTATAACTTAATAACATTTATAACACACTGTTGTTTTAGGACAGACTTGAAAATTGGCGAACTATCCTTTAAGCCCAGGGGGAGATACTACCTGTCAATATAAATAATGTTTACAATTACAAGAGAAAACCTAAGTGTTTTGGTGAAGTAAACAAGTCTGAAGGTTTAAAATGATTTTGAATGAGAGAGATATAAATGCTGGGTTGGCACAACCAATCCATTTATGTACGGGATTTACATGCAACATAGTTGTAAATCAGTTCAGAAGTCAGGTGGTAATTTTACTAACTAATGCCAGAGTATAAAAAACAGATTAGGACTAGCAAAAAGATGTGCACTTACATTCATTAGATGCTGCATTAATGGACAAATTATTGTTTTGAGTTGCTGTTACTACTGCATAGCGGTTATTTCAACTTTCAACATGCTTACACCATGCCATGTCCCACTCACTCTACCTTTCTAATCCACTCATATGGACATGGTGTCAAATATGATAAATCAAATATCGGTTCCCTGAACAGAAACATATTATCAATATTGGAGGCATCCACATTGAACTGATTTAGCTGCCTGTGATCTTCTCAGGTTCAAACAAGTATGCTGATACAGATGGTGAGCTGTTTTTTTGTGTATTTCTTGTAGCATGAGGGGAAATTACTGTGTAACAGTCTACACATGGACTGCTATTGGTACAAAAACCCTTCTTCACTGGGAAAGTGTTTATATCTTGCTGTGGGGTGCTGCACTGGATCACTTCTGAGATTGTTATCATGCGATGATCACAGAGTAAAGTTGGCCAGCCCTGTTGGGTGGTTCTAGCATGATATGCATTGTGATATGCCAACGATTCTTGGATCTCCTTTCTACAAGTGACACTGTTCAGATTGGTTTGAGGCCCATTTAAGCTTCATTTGTTATAAGCTTCCTAAAACATACAAAAACTCAACAACAATGGTCTGACGACAGATGAAGGCATTCTTTAAGCTTATTTCCACCATCCTCATCTTTGCCCAGTGGGACACTGTATAGTGGAAACCATCACAGATGACAAGTGCCCTTGTGCCTTGGTGCATGGTGCAAACATCATTCATTTAATAGCCTGTGGTGTCACCAACAAACACAGACAAGCAGACTGGCCTACCTCCAAAGTGTGATACACACATCCAGACCACACTCCAGATGTGGTTTCTCCACAGTGAACATTACTCTGTATATGAGGCAGGTTCCAGTGGACATCACATCCAAGCCCAGGCACCCAGGGAAAACTGATGAGTTCTGGAAAGGGCCAGACCAGGCAGGAGAGTGACTCATGTTTGGCATTGAAGTCTCTAAGACCCAACTTTAAAAGTGTTTTGCATGCACTCAAGTAAAACATTCAAGTTTCTATGTATTCATTCTCCTTCAGCCTTTGCAGTGATCATATACATAAGCAGTAAAGACAGGCTAAGATTTTGGTTACATACTGTATACTTTAAAATGAAGCACACATTAGGAATGTAGGTTTTATTATGATGACTATTATTACTCAATTTGTTTGTGTATCTTCTCTGTGTCATGGTAGGGTTTACAAGATAAATGGGTTTATCTGCTTAAAAATTAAATATTATGATTAAAAATAAACAACTTTTTTACATTAGTGCTGAGACAGTTGTTTCCATTATTATCACAGTGTTTCTTAGGCTTTCTTTAGGACACAAGAAGTAGAAATGTCCAGCAATGTGTCAGTAAAAAGTGAGAGAGTGTAGGAAATAGAATTCACACAAAATCTTGATGAAACAACTTTTCATCGTGTCAGATGGTGTCCAGCAACAGACATGCTTAGGATACCACAATCATCAAGTGAGATGTTAACAACATGCTGATGTGATTGTACCTAAGACATGGGAAAACTGGCTGAGTGAAGCCAAAATGTCAGCATTCCCATGCATTTCACCAAGTTAAGATCATCAAAGAATGACAAAACTGAAATTTCCTGTTGCCTAAGATCAAAGGTATGTTATACATAAAATACCTCCAAGTGAAATTCAGTTGCAGTTAGTTTAACCCACTACTCAGGGCTCAATTAAGTGCAGTGACACTCATTTCCGACATGCACACTAACGCACTTCCTTGACATTGTTATAACTTCCTTATGTCCCATATAACAGAACTCTTGAGGCCAACAGGAGGGACTTTACCATATGTGATAAGTACTAAGTACCTTAGTTTACTTAGTGTGTGCTCTTAGTGTGTGAACGTGAATAAATGGCATTTTCATGAATACCCACTAAGGAAAGAATGCGACAAGCTGGCCCAATCTGTAGATAAACCAGCGAGTTCTCACACTAGGTCAGAGTGGATCACCATCACAGGAGACGCTTTCCAAAAATGTGTTTGTTCTGAGCAATCAAAAGGAACCTTGACTTTGGGAACAAGTTGAGGCACTAATCAACCGAGACACTGACTTTTTCTAATGTACGGCCGTTCTCTGTCTCACTCCTTGCCTACTACTCATCTGACACTATGTTGAGTGCTTAGAGAAACATGGAGTGCAAATGGCTTTCAAATTTTACAGAATCATAATATTCACAGTAGTTGTGCCAATAGGGAGTAGTTTCAAGTGTGGTTATGACAAAAGAAACAAAATCTCAGTATATTCTGGAGAGAGGTCTGACAAAAATTCCCAACAAAAGGACATTACAACATTGCCAAGTTAAAACAGCACTATTTGACTATCAGAGGCAGAAAGACCCAAAACAAAGCCTAAGAAACCCTGTTGTGGATAATGTGTTGCTAACACCATTCTACTTGGAGATCCTGGTATGATTTGCCAATTCCTGACAAAAATATCTAGGTCCCTTTGGCTTGCTAAATGTTAATAAACTTTTTTTAAATAAGCCAGTCATTTATTTCAGCTTACAATCATTTCACTCTGGACAAGTGCAGTAAGGTTCAACCAGCTCGTGTTTCATGTGAGTTCATGTTCTGTTAGTGGCTGCCCAATGCATTGTCTGAGGTTTATTGGACCATTAAACCAAAACCTCGAGCTAAAAGAGCTGCACACTGGGATCCTCACTCTCAGTTGGATCCTCAGTTCATTTCAAATTGCATTGAGTAATTTAATGTAACAATAATATCTTAAATATTGCTTAATTAAGCTTTAAGTATTGTAAGGAGGACAATTTCATGGCACTCTATTTATGAAAAGAGAATTCTAGGATTTTGACCCGAATGGATAATACAGCGTTAGTGTACATTTAAGGTATTGTTTTGTGTAATGTTCTGCCACCATAAATCATTATCATAGTAAAAGAACACTTCAATCCCAGAAAAAATAACTCTAACTTAATGGCACTTAATGAGAGATAACAGCATACTGAATCATATCAGCCAGATTCCAGTATCAACACAGTAAATTAGGGCCATCAACCTTGTGTTATAGACATGGAGGATAGATAAATAATATTTTGAGAAGAGGAAAAAAAATCTACTAAAATACTGCCTCCTTGTAAGGTATATGACATTGTGAAAAAGGCAAAGACCTGTTGTCAATATTTTAAAAATTTGAGGGGGGGGGGGTTCTGTTTTTCATATTGTAGTCCATTCGGATTTGGATATTGCTCAATGAATGGCTTTTGCTTGACCAGATTTCACTTATTTTGCATTGAGGAATTCAAATTGATTTGATTGATTGATTTGGTTGTGACTGATTGATTTGAAAGTCAGAACAAGCAGGGAAATTACAAGTTCCATATACAGTATCAGTATCACTACAGTACAGTGACAGTACAGTACAGTACAGAATCACTCTTACCCACTTTGTTAAAAGTGCAGGATGCCAATAATAATAATTAGTTTGTACAACTGTGCACTCACCCTGAAAACTTTTCCTTTGTCTTTTATGTACATTACATGGATAAAACACCCTTCCTCAAATATAATGAATGAATTAAAAAAAGGCTACTAAAGTTATAGTACATTTTGGACTCATGCAGCAACAAAATCAAGAGAATAATCTTTGATGTTAAGATAATGCCTGATAAACAGTAAGAAACAATTACACATTGATACCATGGAGACAGACAGTTCGGACAGCAGTCAGCTGTGCCTTTGTAAAACAAACTGGCCAACATTGAAATGTGATGGTAGAGGACCATTTCTCTGGATTTTATCTTGGCTTGAAACATCCATTGCACAAAACAACATAAATACCAGCTCTGCTTGATGATGGCTCTTTAAACTGTCAGAAAGCCCCATGTGGAATGAAATAACTGCTGCTATAACAAGTGTTTTTCAATAATTATTTAATTGATAAATCTCTGTCTCACATATTTTGTGCCAGCAATTGAATTCTACATTTGTGAGTAGGGAAGTGAGTAAGCCCATAAACATGAAAACCAAAGCGGGAAAAGTTAGCTTGCTGATGCGGAACAACAAAAGAACTGTAGGCAGCAAACAAGTGTACAAACTTGCATAAAGGGCAGAGCACTTTCACAGTTATACAACACAGACTTTATCCCATAAGCTGATATTTCAGGACAAATGTGCCTTCTTCAGAGCTACACAAGAGTCATGTCCAGCTCACAGTGATTAAGGTGGGACCTGCATCCTTTGTTGGCCGTTGGCAACTATTGGCACTCGGTATATATTGTGGCCTGTGAGTTACTGGTATAGTCACAAGGCTTAGTAGTAAGTAATTCCCCTAGACATAACAACAAATCATTTCTCCAGCACTACCTGTGCAACACCCACACTTTGATAGTAAAGAACATTTCTTTCACAGACAGGTTAGTAATCTACTTTATACTACATGAAGCAAAATGGAAAAATACAAAACTGTAAGATGCTGCTGTAAGACGTCAGAGCATGACCCCTCACATGCTTTTGTTTGAACCAAAAGCCACTGTATGTTTGTACAACAAAGAGTGGGTAAGAGAGATAGAATCATATGAAAGAGCACCGAAGAGGTTCAGTGCAGACTGCTAAAAAAAAAAAAAAACAGCAAAATGAATTACAGAAGCAGCTGTTCCTCTAGCATATTCTGACCACACAGGTAGACAAACTGTGCTACAATTTCCTATGGTACTCTGAGGTATAGCAAAGAGCAAAAGTACATTAAAGCCTTTATGTATAATGGCCTATGACTCATACTTCAGAGTTTTTAAACATTATGTCCTGCATATGCTGTGATTATATTGTAAGTCATGATAATACACTAATACAAATTTACCATCAATTAACAGTAGAGTGGTTGCAGTGCAAAGCAGATTTTTGGTTGACTGCAGTCAACAAATGATCCCCCTCGAAAATGCTTCAGATTTTTGGGCATCAGTACTTATGATTGGCTGACTAATTCATGCATTTTTCAACATTTCATTTTAAAACTTTCCCTCACCCCATTATGCATTTTTGACAATATAAAACTGTTGATCTAAGACAGGTCATAAAAGCACAGAGGCCCTCTCTATACACAGTGTATATTCTGTTGAAAAGTCATTACATTCTCTGAGCAGCTGCTAAAAATCACATGCCAGGTCGGATGTTTACCTAGAGTGAGATCACATCAGATAAAACCCCCCAAAGCAACACTGTAGAGTAGCACATGCATTCGATGTACAAGTGCATTTACATTCAGACTTTGACATTGAGCTTCAATGCCAATTCCACAAGCCTCAGATTGATCACCCTTCAAATTCTTGGCAGCCTTGTCTTTCTTTGTCTTCTAAAGTTACTTCACCAGCAAGGACCACATCATCAACAAGACGCCTTTAAATGATTTATTAAAGAAAAGATTGATGAGTGTAGTTCTTCTGCTTGCTGAATGCCTCGTGGGGAGACTTTGTAGGGAATCCGCTGCAGAACCCGGGCAATGACGGATGCCCTCAGGACCCTACAAAGGGCAGGAAGGACAGGAGAAAAAGGAAGAAGCATAGGGTAGGGGGAAGGGCGCATAATACAAGAGTGAAAGAGGAGGAGAGGGTTAGGTTGGTAATTATAGGAATGCCAGAAGTGGTGCGGTTGAGGTGTCGTCCTGCTCCTGAAACTTTGCTAAATAAGTTTCAATTCATTAGCAAGGGACACACCATCAACAAGAAGGATTGATTGGTTTCAGTTTGCTTTAGGTAGAGTTCCATGGTATCATCTGAGAAATAAGACAAGTCTGAGATGTAAGCATGGTGGCATGGGTCAAAGTAAATGGTTGAGGCGATGAATTCAGAGCATCTGAGGAAACCAAAAAAAAGCAAGTAAGAACATGGCTTCTAGAGTTTGAGCAACATGAGGAGTGCTGTATCCAGAGCAGATGATGTGGATGTAGACTGACAGCAAGTCAGCAGTAAGAGGAAGGCAGCAAGGATTTTTAGCTGCCTCTTGACATAGGAGTCCTTTGAGGAGTGAAATTATCTGAGGATGGCTGGAGGCCAGGCCTGGACTGCCGGTTATGAGTTTGGAGAAGAAGCTGATGCTGCTTAGATAAACATTGATGGTATGTGATTTAATAGCCATCATGGAATGGACATAGGTAATGAAACAAGTCAAGGTGATGAGATCGAACGCCAGGAAGGTTATGTTATGCTGGTCGTGAAAGTAATGGAAACTTTTCCAAGGTGTCCAGTAGGATGAGAGAGTTTGATTGATAGACAATTGATGATGAAGTTCTGGGAATCGCCAGTCAAGAGTATTAGGGCAGGATTTATAAGTTGAATGTTAGTGCTGAATATGGAGGAACCAATGTAGGGAGGGTATCTGCATGAGGGGCCAAGCTTCTGAACTTCTGAAACAAGAAACGGGAAAGAGAGTCAGCAGTGGCGTTGGAATGACCAGGAACGTGAGCTGTGTGGAGAACATATTCTTGTGAGTGCTAGATTACACAGGACATGAACAGCATGATGGATGGGGAGTTGGAGCGTTCTTTGTTGATTATGTCTACAACTGCAAGGTTGTCTGAGTATATGAGGATGGACTTACAGGACCATTAGTGGCCCCGCAGAATAGCAGTGGCTATTATGGGGTAGATTTTGAAGAGAGTGGAGGAAGTGACCTGGCACTTATTTGCAAGCTATGGGGGCCATTCTGCTACAAACCATCTTCCATTGTAGAAACCCCCAAAACTTGCAGAAGGAGTGGCATCGGTGTACAGATGGATGTCATGTGGGTGAGTCAGTTGGTTATTGTAAAAGAAGGCGATCCCGTTCCAGTCGGCAGGAAGGGTGAGCCACATACAGGGTTCAGCATGGCTTGAACTGTCCAGGGAGATGGAAGTCAAAAGTGATGGGACAGAATAAGTGATAAATAGCAAGTGGAAGGCTCGCCCTTGGGGAAGAATTGCCAGAAGTCAGGGTGGATAGGGAGAACTTTGAAAGCGCTGGTGATGTCCGCTTTTGAGGGCCATGACCCTTTGCTGGTGAGTTTGATGAGGGCAATGGTATGGTTGATGGTGGTGTAGTGAAGTGAGAATTATTAATGATGTGGATGGTACTGCTGTCAGGTGCTGAAAGATCGTTAAGAATGCGTTTCTTTCTGGAATATTTCTTGGTTGCGATACCAAGGAGGCTGATGTGGAAGTTAGGAAATGAGCAAATGGACTGATCATGAAGCCTTCATTAACTTCCTTAATGGTCGACTGACTCTGGCTCATTTATGGCTCACTGAAGATTTTTGCATTCAAAAGAGATGGATGGTTGTGCAGAAATTCCAGGGTGGAAACCTTCTTTAAATCTGTTTGCAGGCAACTTATCAAAAACTGGAGCAGGGTGGTTACATAGTGCTGCTGCTAAAGCAGGGATGTTAATAGGTGTTGATAGGTAGCTAGACTTACCTGGCTTCTACGGAGTGGGGTTGTGTGGGCACACAGGGCGGGCGTGGCCACTGCGACAATAAATTCCAGTGTTGAGTGTGCTCCAGTATGTGGCTTCATTAAATTGCTGAAGGCGGGCTGTGGCTATGGAGGTGAAGTGGATGTGTTATTCATAGAAACCATCACCTCCAAAACAGAGGGCCAGATTAAGGATGGTAGATATGTAATAGTCCAGTTCTTGGCGGCAGGTGGGAATTTGCAAATGGTTCTCTGGAACGGGTGGGTGGACGGGAGATGAAAGTATTAGGATGGCAAACGGGAGGGTTAGCTGTAGACAAGGTGAAGTTAATAGTTGCATCCTGCGCCGGAATGGGTTGAGAGGGAAGACTGGAGTTAACTCTGGAAGGAATTTGCTGCTGCAAAGGCTGTGGAGGAAAGCTGGGTGCTGGGCATCAGGCTGATGTGAACTTCAAGGACTGGTGGAAGTGGGAGATGGAGGATCCTGGCATCCCGGTGCCAGGCACCCTGGCTAAAGCAAGCTGCTGCGATTGCTTATAGTGGGCAGCAAGAGGTGCTGGCATCCCAGTGTGGATAGTGAGATGAAATCCATATTTAAGACGAGATGAGTGGATGGATGATGTTGCTCATATGATGAGTAGTAGCTCAGTTGTTTGAGTGCGCTCGAGGCGATGTTGTGTGATCTTGGTTCTGGCACAGAATAGGAGAGCAAATGAGGAGGAGAGGGTTAGGTTAGTATTTATAGGAATGCCAGTGCAGTGGTGCAGTTTAGGTGTGGTCCTACTCCTGAAATTTTGCTAGATAAGCTTCAAAAATGGATGGAACTGTCCTCCAAAAGCTGCCCATTATAATGTTAATGTCTTGTTTGGGAGAGAGAGCCATGAACATTTCATCTATATAGGCATATACAATAACTAGCTTGAGTACGTATTGCAATAATCATTCTAGCTTTGGCACAGCCTAAAACCATATGCAGAGATATACTGTATATTTCAAACAGAAGTAAGTCTAAGGGCATTTTGAGATAAAGATTATTTTCATTCAGGTGTGTTATGAAATCTATGAAAGTTAGTGATTGTCTCATGTGCTATATAAGGTGATAAAGCTTATCTGATAAAAATGAAAATGACAGAAAAGTACACCTTTTTCAAGTTTTACTGAGTAGAACTGTCAGTACACAAACTATGCAGTAACTGAAGTAAAAAGTGTTTGACTTATGATTCGAAGCAATTACATTGAAAACTTCAATGAAGGAAAAATGAAGAAGAAAAAATGGTCACATTGAGGTTGTGACAAGAACTCTATTATGACAGATCTGCAGAGTAGGCTTATAAATTGTAGTTTGATTTTGAAAATAATGTTGAACTTTATAGAAGCTTGGTATGTAAAATGATTGTTTTAGCAGTACTACTACTGAACAAAACAGATGCAGTAACTGACTTAAAAGAAAAAACAACTAACAACCTCCTTTTATATACTTGAACAAAAAGAACACAAACTTCATGTTATACACCGTTATATCATGTTATATCACTTTACTGATGACTCTTCTAGATCATATCATTGCTGTTTGCAAGGTCCAACAGCTACCAGGAAACACCAAACAAAATAAAAAACCCTGAAGCTCAGGCACATAAATGTTAAAGAATTTGGCTTTTGATGGGAAGGATGACAGTTCAATTTCCAAACAGGCTTTGTTCATTTTAATTTTGTCCATATCAACTGACAAAATTTTAACAAGACTATCAATGAGGAACAGTTTAGAGTAACTTAGTAATATCTGCAATTCATCTGTCTTTTCTTGTCTAAGATAAAAGGCAGGCATACAATCATCTGTTTTCAATACAATGATTATGTTTTTTATCCAATAAACACCTTTAACTAACTGATACATTAAAGGAAATGTAAGGACTTTTTCATATGTTGAGTTACGTTGAGTTTAAAAAACTTTTTCAGAGAAGACATTTTGAAATGTCACAGCAGGAAAAGCACAGGTGAAAATGATTAAATTAGTGATAGCTGAATTGCATTTGGCTGCTTGGGTTTCAGGGTCCTCATATTGTGCATGCTGACTCACTGTCCAGGCTTACTGAGACACTTAAACAGAGTGGAGCCATCATTAATATTATTAATAGCACCTGTGCTTTTCCTACTATGAGTCAAATTTCTGCTGTAAAAAAGGTCTATTGTTAGCCCTTCCTTCCTTTCATATAGGCCATGAAGTGATTCCTTCCTAAAGGCCAAATCAAATCAGTGTCTTCATCCTGGCAGTTGCCAGTAGGTTAAATGCTGGTGTTTTGCTCAGCAATGCAACTAACTGGGAGTATCCCTTAGCTGTGGTTCAGCAAGAAAACACTATCCAGGGAAGAAGGAATTTGTACTAAAATGAAGGATTTGAAGGTTTAAATTTGGCTAATTCAGACTGCTGAAACTCTCATATTAGCTGCAGCTGAACATCAAAATGCATTTTGCAAAGAAAAAGTGTGCAGTTGCAGCACAAGGGGATCTCTTCACAGCCAATATGGAGAGGAGGGATGATTACAGCACCCAGTAACTCTTTCAGTGTATATATGGCATGTAAGTAATTTGCTAATCTAGACATGAAGAAGTCTAAACCTCTAAATCTTTTAATACAGTGCAGCAGAAGAAATCAAACCTTTGGTACAGATATCACATATCCAAACAAGTCTAATTTCTAAGGATGCCACTACTGTTATAATCACATTCTGTAGACTGGTTTACCCCAACATACAAATGACCATGAACTTGCTCTTCAGATTTGGAAATTCATAGAGAATGGTCAAGTCAGGAAAGATCTTATGTTTGATCATCTGCCATAATCCTCAAAGGCGCCGCAAATTTCACTCCAGTCTTCCACTCTTGTAATATTGCCAACAGCTTAGTATTGCGAAATATGTAGCTTAAAACTCATTTTGGAGTCCTGTTGTTAATTATAACCCCTGTTCCCAAATTTCCCCTAGAGATGCTGTGCATAATTTACACCATGTTCAAGAGGAAGAGTGTGCTATGCATCATCTAGCGTGCCGAGAGTCTAAATTAGTATGTACTCCAACTACAACCAGCTGAATTGTACAGAAAGGTTTCCAATAGAACATGTATTATCCAGTGATTTCCATTTAACACTAAGACTTTTTTCTCACTACCTGTGGCATACAGTTTAATTCAGAAGGTACTCATTTCACTTCCATAAAATCACTTTTTACAAAAGAAATAAGCTAAATAAATAGAGAGTAGAACAACAGAACCAATGTATAATACTGTTATACTGCTACCAGAGCCCTGCGCTTTAGTAAACATAACCTGTACATCTAATCCCTGAACTCTATTCTTTAAGTATTAACAACCCTGCTTCTTTCATTAAAGAAGGAGCTTTGTTGAGCTTATTTTTTTTGTACCCTGGCAATAGAATTACATCACTCATTGAATCACTTTTTTATTGGTTTGACAAAAAAAACAACTATTAACTAGCACTAGGAAGATTTGGGAGAAGGGAATTTTTTGTGCCATTAAACTATAGCCAAATAGTGTTACCCTTACTTACATTCACATTTTTCCTCTGAATGACCAAAGTGGTGCATGCTGCTCACCTGACCTAGATCAACTTGCCTATTTATCCTCTATGTTGGGCCCTCCAAAGCCTTGGGGCCCTGTTCCGGAGCCTCTACAAGCACTAGTGGCATCTGACTGTGTAACTATGAGTGCAATAAACAGAGGAATCAGAGGATGAGAGTCAAGATTTGGGGTAAAATTACACCAGTGTAAGTGTGCATATGTGTGAGTGTGTTTGTGCATATATGTGTGTGGGAGGCAGAAGGAAAAACAACACAATATGAAGGCACAAATTACTATTTAAGGTAAATAGAATGTGATAAAATAGAAGAAAGATAAACATGGTTGGAGAGCAAGAGTGGCAGGCCAAGCCACAAGGAACAGTGGGGTGTATAAGGGAAGAACAGGGCAAACAGATCAGCAGACTTAAGCAAGCTGGATAAACTTGATCTATTTCCTTTTTCATTACAGTATTTAAGATATAATAACCTCACTTTGGGTTGCCCCAAACCCTTAGACAGGTGGAGACCTATATTGATCTTGCTGTCCATACAGAGCCACCTCTTAGGAGGGAGCCTGCGCATTAGGGATTGGCAGGACTTCCAAGTTGTAAAGGGAGCTTTTATGGGAGCTCAGGCCACCTTAGGCTTCCCTATACTGGTCTGGTCCACCAGAACAGCTGCTTGATCATTCCATATGAAGGAGATGACCAGAAATTATGTTTAATAAAATAAAAAAAACTTGGCAGTTAGAGTTAGCTTTAGGTAACTAAATCTATTAAGGTCAAGACAAGCAAATTGATTTGTTTAAGGTTAAGGAAATACTTAAGTCATGGTTATATAAGGGAAAACTAGCTTAAAATGGAACAATTTCACAGTATTTTCATAGTAGAAATCTTCTTGACATTATGGGATTTGAGCGCATTATGAGACATGAAAGCCATTGTCACACCAATCCATCACAGCATTTACTTTTAACTGGGTTGTTTCTATGATTTACTGCTACTTTTATGGTAGCAAGTACAGTTTTTCTCACCTTTTGAGCTCAAGTCACATTTTCCATTCTTTTCACAAACACCAGACTTCTTTTTATTTTATTTTTAACACAAAAACAAGTTTGCATGAGGAAATCTGACCTTTGTACCTCACATTCAAAATGGTAGTATAACTAAAGCACAGTGCTTTTGGGCCAGGCTTGCAGATTTTTCTAATGAATTTCTTTTCCAAGTATGCAATTCAGCCAATAGTTACAGGCACTGCTGTTTCAACAGACATTAGTCCTGTTCACTAGCGGTGGCAGTGAAAGAAAAGGCTTAAGAGTGAACATTTCCTCAAGAAACAGATGCACTATTCAACAGTAGAGGCCTTTTCCTGACATTGGCACATTGTTGCAGTTGTCCCACATTCATATAGCTATAAGCTGGCCTGTTAATTTCTGGATGTGGTTCTTGGCATGAAGATATGGATGCTTAATGGGGCAAAACCACTGCGTCATGTCTGTGATATGTTCACTGAACATGCTCAGGAAGGGTTTGGCATTATTGTTCTGTATGAGAGCTAATTAAGTAAGCACTGCCAGCTTGGTCAGAATGTAGGCACCAGGGAAACAAAAACATTCCTCCACATATTCTCTGTTACTCCAGTTCTCCTGAAGTGCCTCTTGTTATGCAGCAGCTGTGGTCGCCTGGGAGGGAATGACGAAAGGAAAATGTGAACTAAGATGTGCCCAGGATGTGCCAGTTCTTTTTTTTTTGGTTTTCATTTTGTAGTAGCTGATGTCTGTTGTTGCAGTTTTCTCCATACTCTTAAATGTTTATTGTCATGGTTTTTGAGCACCACCATTGACTGATGTAACAGGTGGCATCCATTACATTGTTAACTGTTTTATTGGTGCATTTGTGTGGCAGTGTGGCCAAGTGACTGAAAACTTACCGTAACCATCTTCAGTTACCAACAAACAATCTGTTTATGGTCTAAAATAAAGCAGCACAATATTGCTACAGAAAACATGAATGTATTAGGGTCCATGTAAAATGTCACAGTGACATTATTATAGCTGATCTTTCCACAATTAGAATAAGGAGCAACTGAATGCTGAGAGAAACAAGCTCTATACATCTTACAATTATGCAAAATTTGTGAATGAAATGTGCATTTAATTGCAGGATTCTAAATATTTTTAACTTCATTTTAACAATATAGAATAAATGTATCTTTAACAATCAAGAATCTGTTGACATGTTATGTGTAAAAAATGTCTTGAGGTTTACCAGGTTTATTATCAGATTTAGCCTGCATTAATATCTGTATTTTGCCCTCTTTTTCCATTTGTGGTTTTCTATGATCACTTTTCATTACGGACACAGGTGACATGCTAAAATAACTTGAAACACAAAAATTATCCGTTATGTTTCAAGAATTAAGTTTTACCAACTGTGCATTTTGACAAAGGAAAAAGCATAATTTGTCCCAATATTTCATTAAATTTTAATTAAATACAGCAGGGTCAGACTCTCTCAGGCGTCTCAGTGAGTCCAGGAATGTCAGCATAAGCTTCCTTTTTAAAAAGCATCACAGAGGCTTATCTTTTGGCCCCTTCTAGGTATTTTATTGGGAATGTGTTCATAGTTGCAGCAAGTCATGTTTTAGAAAACAGTCCACAACTTCATAGCACTCAAGAGGATGTTTTAAGTTCTAAAATCTGAATAAATCCACAAAAGAGCTTGGCTAGGTCTCCATCAGGATCACATTTCTTGATTTTGTTTTCAGCTGTAAACAACAGATAAAAACATCACGCTAACCTAGACGGGTGTGATTCAAGATGTGGCAGGCTCCATAAATTTAGATTACCCCATCAGTTGAGAAATGTGGTATTCTTTCAAAAGTAAAAAATATATATGGATTATTCTTTTGCTTTTCCTCTATTTTTCTGGTGGAGAGGAAAAAATGAGCACAAAACGTCCAACTAGAACAGCTAAAAATGAATGAATACTGACAGATAACTTATCTGAAAGCACATCAATGTAAAGAAGAAAAAAAGACAATGACTCTAAAAGCAAAGTTTTGTAAAACTATGGCAGTGAGTTAGATGAAGCAAAAGATGTGTCATTAAACAGTACCATTGCTAAATATGTTCTAGTAGCATCACGCTAACTTAAGTCATTTCCAAAATCATATCCAGGAATGCACATGGAGGGTTTTCAGTGAAGATGTGATTATTCTTGTCATCACTGTCTTTTTCCAGCTGGATGCTATTTCGGTCTGTGATTTTTGACAACTGGCAATAGTCCTGTTTGACATCACCCTGAGCCAATCAGAAGCCAGCTGAGAAGGCAACAAGAATGCAATATTAATGGACACCAGCTTTCGAATCTTCTATCAGTAGCTACATGGCTTGAACACAATTATCTGTACTTTTTGGTACAGCTTTAGTCTGTCCAGCACAGAACCTCTGCAGTGGTTGCTGCTGCTGTTCTTTTTATCTTATCAAAGTGGTGCTGGGTGGCCTGGAGCACTGCTGGACCTGAGCTTGTGTCTGGCTATTTTCATAGGTTGTGAGTATGCAAAGGGTCAGTGGGAAAGTAGTAGCATCCACTAAAGTATAGAATAATTATGATTTACTATGATTTCATAGTTTACAACAGAAGCAGCAACTGGCTCAATGTAAGCTAATGATCAAGCAAAGAAAGCTCTTTAGTCACTTTATCAATAACTACTGCTCAAACTGCAAACTGAAATTATGTACCTCAGTTAAAGAGGAAAGTGAAATCTTAAAAACAATCTGTGGCAATGTGGTATTCGGAAAGAGGAAGCCACTTTAGTTAATCGTCATGCATACTATTCATACTACTTCTCCTGTGGTTTATAGCAATCAAAACAATCTGAAATAATATTTTCTCTCCACTCTTTTGCTTTTCAAGTTGCATATAAATGAGGAGGCATAGTCTAAAGGGAGTGGGGTGAAACCTCAAATGGGGTACAAAGATGCCTCTTAGGGGGAGTTTAATAATAGATGTAAAATCAATCTATGAGAAATATGTCTCTCTCAGGGCTGCTCCTACAGTTACCCAACAGTCTGCACATGCCTTCCTACCTGAGCAGGTGCCAAACCGACAGGGCAGAGTGGCAGCTTCTTGCTGGAAGACTGCACCAACTTTATAGGTTCCAGTAATTACTGAGAAGAAATGACCACATGACCATAATGAGCACGAGAGACCGCATAAGGTCCTGTCACATTTACAGAGGATCGTAAAGGATTGTGATATTGTATACAACACAGAAAATCTTGGAGGGCAGCTTTATGTGCTGATGGATCACTGTGAAAAAATCATGGACCACTGCAGCATGTCCAGTGATACAATGGAACAACTTAATCACAAGGGAGTAACCCCACTAACATATTTATTTGCAGGAGTATGACACACTGTTTATATTACCACTCCATCACAGCTTGTATGATCAGGTGTAAAAGATGTATTGGTTCATCTACTAATTTGCCATAAAACATATGTGTAATTGCTGTTGGTGTGAGTCATCCATTGGAGGCATTAAAGGAGGCATTCTCAGAAAACATCATGCAGTGTTTCCCCTATATTCATTCACCGCCACTGCAATATTATGAGCGCCGCTGCTAAAATTTCAGACGATCATTAATGATTTTCTCTCGCACACTGTGCAACACCCTACGTTATTGTGGATTTTTTAGTCATCCTCACTCTCTTCGTTCTTCAAAGGATATCTACGTGTTTTTGCAAGAGTAGCGTTGCTCTGTTAAGGAATAAAGCAGTGCGTGTGTAGTTGCGCGAGTGCAGAGGGCGAGCGGCAGAAACATGACGTGAACGCGAGCGGAGCAGAGGAAAAGTTTAGCAGTAAGTTATCAATCTGGCAGTAAATGTACAGTACAGGCTGTGTGTCAGTTAATAAATGCTGCAATTCCTCAAGAAAATACTCATCTATGGAAGGGGGTTAGCCCCGAAGTTAGCAACAACGCGTTAGCTTAACTTGACCAGGCTCAGTTAAGGTGGACCAGCAATTCTCATTTTAGTGTCAATCTCAGCCGTTCTTTAACAGAGAATGGAGAAGTGTGTAGCTGATGAGTCTCTGTCATATGCCCCCACATATGACAACCCCCCCCCCCCCCCCCCGCTCCAAAGCAGTCAACCTAGGGGAAACACTGTCATGGCAAATGATAACCAGGCAATTTTCAATAAAATGATGATCTTCTTGACCTATATTACTTAGAGATTAGGATAGACAAAAAAACCCCCTCACGTTGAACATCTTGCTCAAAAACTAAATATCATCACTCATCACTGTGAGTTGTATGAAAAGGTCAGATGGTTATCGCTAACATCTGTGCCTTTATTTATAAAGCCTTGCTATCTAAGTTGCCAAGATATTTAACATCCTTAGTTGAGAGCAGAGCTGATAACCATGACACCAGATCACAGAGGTGGTTGGCTTTACAAGTTCCCCATACAAACTCTGAACTGTGGAGGACTGGTTTCTATGTACCTTACTACTGGAATGATATGCAATACAGTTTGAAGTTAAGAGAGTCATTCCTCTGAGAAACTTTAGTTTTACTAGCTCTTGATCTTGATATAAATGAGATTTCCTGAGTAAACTATTAACTATAACTATCTTTCAATTAACTTAAAAAAAAGCTTATAAGCCTATTTTTCATGTTAACCCACATCTGTAAACCACAACATGGTCATTATAATGTATAATGTGAATAATTTGTATAATATAATAATAATGTATATACTTTACTCAGGGCTCCAGAATAACTTTTTTCTCCACTATCCCAAAATACAATTTCAACCGTCCCAAAGTGAATGTCAACTGTCCCAAAATCAAAGTGTTGTTTCTTTACTTGCATGACAGAGTTTGCCTGGGGCTCCCAAATCACCAAATCCGCCCCTGTTGATGTATGAGTGTTTTTTACAACGATTTACTTTAAAGATTAGAGATGCTGCCTTCAGTAATTGTAAACGTTTCCATGGTGAACTGTGGCTTTCCAATACAGTTTCATTTATGTAGCCTATGTATGCGGCCTGCTGCGGTCCTGTTTCTGCTCCTGATAACCCAAGCAGTCTGGAAAGATTGCAGCATACTGAGTGCACCAGTTTCTCTTCAATCTCTCTATAATTGTAGAAATAAGTCTGTATACTTCTTAGTATTCCCTGTTGTTAGTTTGCTGTCTGCTACAGAGCAGCAGTGGACCACAGCTCCGCAGCTCTGCTCTCTGCTATCTTCACATTTTAGAGAATGTAATTAATATTTTCCTCATTAATGATGTATTGTTTCACCACCCGCGACCCATCCGCTATTAATCAGAATGTAATTTTTTATGACCCAACCTGCCTGATCCACGGATTAACTGCAATCAGCGCAATGGCGCGCATCACTACTGTTCACATACAAGCTATGTTTGACAAGTGTTTAAGGCTTAGATTATAAAAAAACACAATAATATATTGAAATTGTCTAAATATATGCTTAGCTAATACACTCACACACAACCAGGGTTGCGCTGTGTTTTGCGTAACCAGCACAACATATTTGCAAGGTCCTGTCAGCAAGCCGTTTATGACTGAGGGGATAGATGGACCAGTACTGTGGGAACATCTCAGGTCTCCTGCTGAGTAGCCAGCTACACTCTGATGTAGTCAGCTCTCAGTTCAGTTTGTCATTTGTAAGTGATACTTTAAAATAAATAAATAAATAAAGCCCTGACTTTACTTTACTTTAAGTTTTTATCTTTAAAGTTGTTAAGTTAACAGATATATGTAGACCAATACTCTGTTCAAACTAAGAGGTGTTGCCTCTTTTTGTTTCTACATGTTGCCCCTGGTGATCATAAAACTTTTCACCTTTATTAATAATGTGGATCCTTAGGTGACAGTTTCCTGGGAACCTTGTGTGATATTCATGTTGCCTTGAACAGTGCCATATTTTGAAATAAGAACGTAGGTATTTTGTGTCGACTTAATATCTACCAGAGGGTCAGTAAATCACTTAATAGCTTGTCTCAGAGTCACTGGTGGAACGCAACTGACTCATTTCCTGGCAAGGTCTCTCTCAACAAATACTGTCTGACAGGCATATTATGGATAAAATAAAATCTTGTCTGGCATGTTGTGAAATAAAACTTAAAGAAAATTAATGACTCTCTCACCTTATGTAGTAAAAGAATGCAACTGACTATTCGGGAAAACATTTAACTATCAAGGTATCAACAATCTAAAACCAAAAGAGAATGTGTATTTTGTACAGTGAAGCATGATTACAGGCAATATAAAGATGAGCTTGGTACAGACTACAAATTAAACACACTCCTCTCAAATTTAATTCAATATACTGTATAATCAATGAACATTGACTTTTGTGGAAATCTTTTTCTCTGCCCACTTATTTCTTCTCAGGGCCACAGGAGACATATATCACGAGTCCACCATAGCGGTAACATATAGATAGACACACAACAATACCCCTGGGTAATTACAAATCTCTAGTCCACCTGATATGATTTATATCTTTAGACTATGGCAGGAAACCAGAACACCTGGAACTTAACTACTTTACAAGCTATGTTGAAACTTTACGTCTATGTTTCAAGAACAACCTAGCTAAGAAACCAAAGACAAAATGGCAAATGACCAAAAAACTCATAAATGGACTAAATATGCAACGATGAATGAGCCATGTAAGTTAATGAGTAAATATCCTTGTGTATATATCCCAGAAACTTTCGCAGGCTTTTGTAATTCCTGGTCAAAATCAAAAACACAGTATACTATGATGGTATTATCCTTTAATATTATGTAGTGCACAGAAAACCCTCCAGAAGGCTACAGTATGTGTCTGAGGCAAGAGCAAGTAATTCAACAGCACCTCAAAGCTTTCAGTGAACGGGTTCACAAAAGACTCTAATCATGGGTCACTGTCTTTTGTTATAGCCCACTTTGTCAGACTCATTGACATAATTCTTTTGGCGTGCACTGCTGCTCCTGCCATGCTTTCTCCCATACTCACGATGTTATCACTAGTGCAGTTCAACTGCTTTTCGTCTGTTCTAATCAGTGCCCTCAGCCTCTGCGGTTTGATCTGTCAAGACCGCTCAGCACTGAGAGGCAGTAGAAGCTGGAGTTTGAGTGAAGGATTGTTGGCAGACAGATGATTGCACATGGTGCATGATCAGTGCAAACCCTTACAATACAGCGTGTTGGCTCCACTGCTAGAATTTACAGCAAAGGAAAAATACAAGCTGTCAACATAAGCTGCCTAGTTTTGTTGCTAATATGATTATAAGAAATCCATTAAAATGCTATAGATGTTAATCAAAAATGCACAGTTCCTTGAGTTTCATGATATGCTATGTGCATGTGGTGTAAAATGCAATAAATACTAATTACTCATGTGGTGGGATACTAAAGTGGCCTGAAAATATAAAACACAAATGGAAATTCCAAGTCACTCTACATCATGTCTGCCCAAGGGTGACTACTTTGAACTCATTAACCACAAAGTGAGGCACGCTTAAGCTGGCTATTATTACATCAAAGATAGGATATCAAATATAAATGTAATATGAAATCAAAGCTCAATAACACCTTCTTTCAAAATCAAAACATCCATCTGTCAAGATTTTGTGTCATTGCCTCATAAATCGTCAAATTAGAATGACTGGTCTTGTCAAGAGTTTTGACAGGGAGGACAAACTGCGTAAGTGAAAGAAAGGAGTCAGGGCCAAGCATAGACTTTTTCCACAAATATTGCCAGGAAAGTAACACAAAAATGCCTGTGGTTCAAATGTAGCATGGTACATACCTAGGGACCTTTTGTTAGATCAAACTGCTGGCATGGAGGTGAAAGATTTGATGATACTTGGCAACCCTGAGAGCTCCTGATTCATCATGTATCTAGTTACATCTGTAAGAATACTACAGTGTTTCTTGTATGTGTGTGTGGTTTTGAGGGAGGATGCATCCATTACTTAAGGTGAGGAAAATTGATTTTTCAATGCATGTATAGTTACTGAATAGAACTAAAAATGTGTTCTTTGGATGTCACAAAGCTAACCATCCAAACACATGGTTAGCAAGATAGCATGTAAAAAGGTGTAAATACAATCAATGGCTTATTCAGCTTTGGTGATTCAGTGTGTGACACTGGACGGAAAAGGAGGCAATCTTATCTTATCTTGGAGGTTGTAGCTGTGGTGCTGTTAAACTGTGTTCGATAATTCTGAGAGGTGTTTCTAATATTTAGTCTATGCTAATTCATATAAATAAGACTGACAATTTAAACGTGACTGGTGAATTGATTAAAAAGCCTGGTCTGAATCTGAACAACCTGCAATCAGTGACAAAGGGAACGATGAGAACTAAAGTAAACTGTAAACCCGGTGTAGCAGAGACACTTTTTGCACCAGTTTCATGACACAAAATGGTGCCAGCATCTCCCAAACATGTGAATGCTGAAACATGTTGCCTGTAGGTCTAACGTGAGTGTTCATTTAGCATATCAAGTATCTATTATCTAACAGACTGCACTACTCACCTATGTACCTTTACTGCAGGATTTGTTCCTTGAAACATTCCCGTGCTTAAAGGCTTCTCCATCTATGTCTAAATCAGTCACATGCAGAGTATAGCGGTGACTGTATGCCACTGGCCCTAACTGGACAATGCAAAGTCCCTATGGTCATTTTTCATTGTCATTGAAAAGCTTTGCAACTTCACCAACAACTCCTTAAATGGCCATGCAGCATTTGTGCAAACACAGCAAGCCATGAGGTCAGCGGATTCTTAAGCTACAGAGACTTTTAGACACCTGGTGGAGCTGCAGGGAAAGAGCCATAAAAACTCATTAAGGTCTACCCTTGTAATGTGCAACTCCTGGAGAATCTGACCAAGCATGAGCTACCTGAACTGGCTGCAGCCCAAGCAAAAATGTAGCGCCTCAACTTTTGATTCATTCTTTGTTTTGAAATCACAACACCTGTGATCATAGAAACTGCAGTTGCTTAGAATATCCTCCAACAGCAAGATCTGGATTTGGGAGCTGCTTAAGCTGATGTTCATGGCACCCTGAACAGATTGAATTAGGGATCAAAATTACATTTAAAAAGATATACCACCATGCCAACATTCAAGCAGAGACAGTGGACTGATATGTCTGAAGTCATTTCTGGCAGACAAGACATGAATTCAGGGACTGAATGATTTCAGGAGATGATGTTAAGGAAAAAAGGAACACAGAACAATTCAGTCTTGTTTTACTATACTGCCTGAATGAGCTGTCAAACTGGAAGGAATTCCCAAGCGAAATTTAAATTTTAACTGTGAAAGCAGTCTATGCAAACTGTTAGATTATAAGTAGATACAGAGACTACTTGTGCACTCAAGGAAAGATTCTTACCACTTTAAAGTTGATGTCTCATAGAATGAACTGTGACAGAAAAAAAACAGTGAACAAGTGATGTAGCCTTGGTTGAATAAAAAGCCCAGTCAACCATAATGCAGTAACATGCAATAACACTGGCTCCTTCATATGTTCTATCAGGGCATTAAATAGAGTCCAGAACTCAAGAGAAAACATAATAGGAAACAGCTTATATTATTAAAATACTAAGATGGCTGTCTCGTCTGCAACAGTTGAGTGGCTGGCCACATTAAAATGTAAGTTGGGTATAAGGCCTCAGCAGGGAGTTGTTTGGCCCAGTGCTTGGACCGAAAATCTTTAATTTACAATCAGACTGTTTTATATGTTTAAATATCATTGTGACATCAACAGTTACATGCTGAACAGGGACAAAGTGTAACTAGAGAACCGATAAATGTGATGACTTTTGAGTACTTCCAACTTTTCACATTAACTACTGTGTGGCAGTAAATGTAAATACTGTTAGAAAAAGGTACATAAATGTAATGCAGTAACTCAACATGAGTTGCAGCCAGAAGACATGAAGACCAGAAATAGTGGATGACCCATATTTGCCAAAACTTTGTCAAGGACAAACACAAGCTCACTAAGAATTGAAGGCAGTGCTGACATACTGCTAACTTGGAACATGAAACGGCCATGAAGGTGATGTATTTTGTTTTCATTGTGATGCTTTCTTAGCAACGACTAGACTTTTGACTTAAAAGGAAACCTAGTTTTGGCAAATCAAATCATTTGGACTGCAGCATGTTTTTTTGAATTGAGATTAGTTATCTGCATGCAGATGTCTGTGTGTGTTAACAGCTCATTTGCAATGGACTGATGTGGTATGGTACTTAAAAGAGTTTTTTGATCTTTGTTCCAAGATGAATCTCCAGCAGCTCAGACAACTGTAACAAAACAAATCAAGGAAGTCACTTAAATAATGATAATGACTCAGGCCATAATTATTCAAATACTATGAGGAGAGTAACTTCCTGCCACAGTCATATAGTAACTCGCTAAGTATTTATTGAGGTTGTGAGGTGCACTAGTGAACAGGGGACGAGGGACAAAGTTGCCATCATTTCTTTAAGTAGAATTTTACAACACAAATGAAAAGATTATATACATTTAATAACTTACAGTGAGGACAGTGTTTAAGTTACACTTGTCTGTGGCTCTATGTCAAAGCAATTAACTTGTATACAACTTATCTACTTTCAAAGTTCCAAAAGATAAAAGCATCCTATAAGTATAAATCCTCATCCTAGCTACTGCCTGAGTAGAATCAGTGGTCAAAAAACTGTTCACAGAGAAATTAACTACTTAGATGCATTTTAGGATTGTTTGGGTATAAATTCTAACAAGCTTTATTGTCGCTGAATGAATGGCTAAAAATGAAAAGCAGCTGCCACCTGAGTTCTCCAATTCAATTTACTTTCTGGAATTTCCAAAGAGTTAGCAGTGACAGACCACCGCTCAGTTGGTAAAAAGAGATGCCTGATATTTTTACTGAAGAAAAAAAGTAAATTCCCGCAGACACTTATCACCTCTGCATTGATTTATTAAAAAGTGTCAACGTTTCGGACACAGGGGCCTTTCTCTAAACATCTTGAGAAAGGACCATGTGACTGAAACGTTAACACGTTTTAATAAATCAATGCAGAGGTGACAAGTGTTTGCGGGAATTGACTTTTTTTCTTTGGAATCGGATCTTTGGGGAAATTGATTCCCTGCACCACAGGAGAGACTAATTAAGTGGTGTACGTGTTGCCTTCTACTCTGATATTTTTACTGCCCTAATACACTGCTGGAGTCATAGTCATAATATACGTATACAAGTGTTGATTTTGTGTTCTATATCAATCTATTTTAATTCTAAAGGACTATCACATGAAACCAATTTGCTTCACTATATGAATGAGAATGGAAGCGCTAAGTGGCAGGCTTCAAGTAATTTCACATGACCTCTGGTTTAGGACTTAATTAATCACTCTCAACAGAATTAAGCAGTCCTGGGAAAGCTACACACAGTTTAAAAAAAAAAAAACGTGATAAGCATTTAGCTGTGCTGTAGTGTATCCTGTCTGTCACCACGCTGGCAAAGTAGCTTACCTTTGGAATTTATAAAATCACACTAACAAAGACACATGGTGACTGTAGGCTCAAAGAGATCAATCTTCAATAGAAAAGTTGCCAAACATCTCAAACAGCATTCAAAGAAGAGGTGCAATATTTTACTATTTGAGGGTGTTCATATCGATAAAGGCGATATACATCAGCATCACTTTTTCATATGATTTCAACTCCCTCCCCAGCACTGAGTGAACAGACAAACCAACAGGAATTAAACTTTCTTAAGACCAGATATGAGAACGCTTCCAAAACAAGCAAGACGTGAGGATGGCTGCTGTACAGCCCTGGAAAGCATCTCTAAAGTAAGCAGGTGTCTACTGATATCTATGAGTCATAGACTTCAGCCGGTCATTAATTTCTGAAGATTTGCAGCCAAATATTAAATATTAGGATAAAAGGGGTAGTTTCTACATGGATGATCTGATGTGGATGAAAACACTGACAGTAAGCACCTTAATCTCATTATCACTTTAATTTGAGGCCATTTCAAAACAACAGAAAAAGCGTCACTGAATACTTTGTGACTGACTGTAAGTGTATAGTCTTAGAGCATTCAAGCCATTGAGTTAATTTATTCATTTTGGCATTGATAGTGGGTTTACTGTACTGCATTTCTGATAAACACATTTTTGATGTATTCGATCATCATTTCAGTTCAGAGGTCTTCAAATTTGCTGTTAGTCATCGCTACAGAGTAAATGTGTGTTGTGTTAACATCGACAGTCTGATGCCTGACTCTGGAGGTCCCTGGCTAGTGCAGCTATAATCTGTCAAAGTCCTGTCACCACAATGAACAAGGTGGGAAACAACAGTACAAGTGGAAAGCCTAAGGTCTAATTTTTGCCACCTGTTTTCTGTCTTTACATGATCACATGGAAACCTCTTAGCGTCTGTTCATGCCTCAGTTCTTAGGTCACCATTAACATCAGACACCAGGTACAGTACTGGCAAAGGCAAGTGGCCCAAAACACATAAACTACTGTTATTTTTGAAATGTCTAAGACGATGTAAAGGAAATTACTCTACTAAAATACATTTATGGATTAAATATGCTTTTGGCATAAACAGTTCAGTTCAGTTATATCTCATTGGTAATTATATGGATCAGACAACTGAAAACTGTGTGTGCTTAATACTGTATGTTATGTTCATGTACCATATTTGAATACCAACACTGCAGAAAAAATCTGAACCTGAAGTTAATTATTTAATATCTCTACAATGTTACCTCCTCTATATATTCTCAACCTTGTCTAGCACATTGTCTTTGTGAATCCTTTGCATAGCACTGTGCATTTGCATATTTGCACTCAAGCATGTACAAAATTTCATTGTATGGTTTACTTTACAACTATGACATGCAATATGTACATTTTACTTGTTTATATCCTGTAAAATTGCACAGCTCTTTTATTGGCCTGGTGTGTAGTAATACTTATATTGCATTCATATTTTTTTTAAAAAATGTATCTGAATTTCTTTTTCTAATTGATATTTTTACTCTTATTCTAATCATAATACTTCATTGTATACTAGTCTTTTTAGCACTTTATGCCACCCTGCATTTCACCACACATATTATATGAGGATGTAATAACCTTTGAATCTCTGAATCACACAGTTCCATGTAATGCTAAAACAGTCCAGACTACTCTCAAGTCTACGCATGTGAAATGGTTGATAGTTGAATATGTAGGAAATGTGCACTTTAGATTCAGTACTTAGTACTACTCCAAATAGTATTTTAATGATCTTTCAAGTTTAATGGATTTGACTCAACCACTGGCTAAGTAGATTGTAATGAACTCCTTTGTACTATTCTTTTTATAACTACACAGTCACCACAGTGCTAAATTTAATCAAGATGAAACACTTCTGAACATCTGACTGAATAAAATTTATCATCATATCATACTACAGATTATCACCTGAGTATATGTTGTGTGCTCAAGGTATCACACTGAGGGTAATAGCAATTTTGAAGTACAACTGCCCATATACTTTGCCTCACAGGTTTAGATGATAATACTCCAGCACTAGATTATATTGTTGTATATTTCAGTGCATGCATATAACATGTTACTCGCTATGTAATATTTTAGGTGCCAATAATAACTCATGTTAAATTTCATGGCAACCAGGCAACCTGCATCTTCCAGGAATAACATTAAGGCAGCTGATGAACTAGAATAGAGAGCCAGAAAAATGAGATCACATTCAAATCATATTCCCATGTTGTCACAAATGCACAATGGGACTCTACTAAATCTGGTCTTGTTTCTTTTTCTTGCCATAAACAACCACTGGTGTCACATTTTTCTAAGGTTGCTATCTCCTTGTTTTTATGTTTCCCTGACTAAAAGGCCTGAGAAAAATATAATTATACATAAGAGGTCACACAGTCCATACACATAAGGGGTCATACAGTCCATCAGCTACTAGTCTGCTTTTTCTGCTAAATAAATTCATGATCCTCCTGACAGTCTGTCGAGGATACCGGATGTTGGTTCAGCTGTGCAAGTGTTGTGGAGAGACTTGAGGATATTTTGCTATATGGTAAATGACCGGTGTACATTTCAATTACACAGATCAGCAGCAGCTTTCAATCAATTCAGAACTCCCAATGCATGACAAAGGTATTTGAACTCTTGTGCCTTGGGTTATTGATTCAAGAAACAATTAACCAGTCTGAACAAGTCAAAATTGTGTTTGTGTACTGCAAATGGGGACTGCCTCTTTCAATATTCGATAGACAAACCAGAATCCAAACACAAACTATAAACAAGGTGTCAGGTGAAGTGCCTACAGATTGATGCTGTCTGAGTTGGCAGAAAATAATGTACTACATGTAATCTAGAAAACATTAAACAGAAATCAATCTACAGTACGACACGCCATTCACTGACTATATTTCAACTACACTTTGACCACAACTCAACCGTGGAGAGGAGCTAATGTGGATTAAATACATGTAAAGCCATAAATAAAACAAATTACAAAGAAATCTAAATGTTTACAATGAATTCATCAGCTGAATAAAGCTTGGTTTGGTCGCTGGACAAAAGACAATGTGATGAAAATAAATACGAATAACAATACTTGATCTAACCTTAATGACACCCCATACACGCAAAAGAACATTAATCATGTTTATGACAAAACAGACAAACACGCTCATTTCAGAATGGATTTTCTAGTGCGCGCTATGGCACTGTTAACAATAAAATGATTCCCATCTGGGTAGCATCATAATTCAAAAGACTGAATCAATCATCTTTAATTTCAAGGTCATGTTGGCACAAAGTGTACCAAACCATTACATCTGTTTGAGTGTTTGGCCTTTCAGATGTTGAAATTGCACTGGAGACATTAAAGCTGGGTTGGAAGAGTCTAATGCCCAATACATGGTCAAAGAACATCCAGCAACGGTATCGCTAAAGAATGTTATGTGTTGACAAACCGGACAGCAACACTGTGCTCATGAGTTCTGTTGTGGAAAGACTTAATCTTACTTGGTAAGATTACAGATAGATAGTATTACAGCCCAACATGAATATACAGCCAAACCGCACATACCATATTAGCTGTTTTGATGACTGCTAAAGTGATAACAGAACGGTTTGACATACATTCCTTGCCTCGTGTAAGTTGTTGGACATGCAGGAGGAGTGAAGGATCAAATGGCTTTTTGCCTGACACAAAAAGTCTTCACAGTAACAGTTTTGTATATACATAAGTGTCTAGCCACAACATTTTGGAGGCACAGGTAAAGATATCAGTAAGTTAAAGATAACAGTGACTTAAGCAGATTACTTTAAATGAAGACATAGCTTGGCAGGTGCCACAATTCATTATGCTTTGGGAATATAAACAATCGACACAGACAAAACAGTGCTGCTAACTTTTTGGTACAGCACCCCAAATCTCTATTTTGGAAACAAAGTAAAAATTGAATAGGTGCAGCTTCCAGGACTTAGAGCTGAACTCATCATTTCCCCAGTGTTAGCCATAAAGAGCTTAAATCCCACATCACCGACCGTCTCCAAGTATTAGCTTTGCTGATTTATGGTGCAGGTCAAATGTGGAGCAATTTCACACATGCTGCAACTCATCATCAATATTTTAGCTTTCTCAGAATAGAGTTATTGTTAAAAATTACTAGAAAATAAAGGAAAATCCTTCCATCAATTTGAATTGAAAACTCAGTTAACTCAAAATATTACGAATATTAATAGAAGAGGTTAAAATCAGCTGGAAAAAAGATAAGAACAATGATAATGTCTTAGCATTGCTGTCGATGCACGCAAGGCATAATCTCTGGCTTTACAGCGACGATGTCTGTTCAAGACTTTGGCTTTTGGACATGTCATACACATCACATTTTATCGATTAGACTGTGGTAACAATGAGGTAAAATGTAAGCACAGACTAGAACTGTTCCAAACAATGTAGTCATTGGACATTGTTTTCCATTTCTCACAAACTCAATTCCAAGTTAATCAATGCATTTTATAAAGAAAGCCATATTATGTCATAAGGTTTGTCTTACCTGCTTAAAATCAGAGGCCATAATTTGACATATATCTATCAATGTAGACTGTTCTAAAAGAAAAGGAAAACACGCCTCATTGACTTTTCAGGGCATTTTTCCTTTCTGACGTTGTTGACTTTGAACATAAGCAGGAAATTACTCTCATATGGAGGCAATGTTTGCCACATTCTGTCAGAATATCTTTCCATGATATTGACAGAATCATCTCTTTTGGAGAAACTTCTCATAATCTTACTGGAACACCCTGTTAGTTTGGAGATGCGTGTATCTGCATAATAAACACTAACCACCATGAGAATATTATCGAACAAGCAAGAGTCAAAGAAAAATAAACCCTACAGGATTTCCCCTTAAAGTAAAACCATCTGTTGTTATCTTCTACAACGAGTAGACCCTCTGACAACATCATTATATCAATGCATTAGTGACATGTTTTGCACTCTTGTATCTTTGCCAAATATACTTAAATCGAGACAGATCTTCAACATCTTTTAAAAACAGCATTGTGTTAGGTATCAGAATGACCAAAAGTTGAAATAACAAAATATATTTGTGATACCCCTGTATTGTGTGAATCAAGTTTTGCTCTACCTCTGATGCAGCCAGGATACACATCTACCTTGTTTTTGTTAAGAATTCAACTTAACATACCAATATCCATATATTATATCCCATTATCCCTATACATCTCAATTTCATTCATGGAAACAGTGTTTCAAGATAATAAAATTCAGATGTGCAGTTTGGCTCCATGCTTTTGAACAGCCTGTGTGTGACCTAATAGAGCAAACCTTTGGCTGAGTGAAAGGTAACATGGTGTCTCATAAAATGGATAAATGTCGGTAGTACAATAAGGTCCTTAACTAATGTCAGTGCTTGAACTAACGCTGACATCAGGCATTTCATTAGTTACACATATGCTCATGAAAACTCATTAATGTATTAAACAATAAAAAAAATCCATAACCTTACCAACACTGTGCCATTTCTTATAAATGTAATTTATTTCAAAACTTTCCTTTCACTTTCCTTTCAACTGTGGTCAGGGACAGAGGAAGGTAAGAGCTTATGTACAGTGCATGAAATATTTTGATCATCTCGCAGTTGACATTTAACCCCCAGGTATATAACAATCAGTTAATGAGGACTAGTAATTTCCTTTTTTCCCTCAAATACCAATAGTATTCTTTGACTCTGGTGGGACAGTGGTAAAAGGCTGTACCAAATAACCGTGATTGATTAATTGAGCTCTCCTTGCTCCCTCTCTCAACATGTTTTCTGAACCACTACTGTAAACTATGCAATAAAAATTAAAATTCAAGAAATTCCACAAAAGTGTCAATAGCTCAAAAACAATATGCAGTATGTGTAT
Source organism: Thunnus maccoyii (assembly GCF_910596095.1). NCBI lineage: Eukaryota > Metazoa > Chordata > Actinopteri > Scombriformes > Scombridae > Thunnus > Thunnus maccoyii. Next base: position 17,731,538 of record NC_056538.1, read on the forward strand.
ATTGACACACATACAAGACATGTTCAGTTTATTACAGCTGTAACTCTAAAGGGCACATATCTATCTGATCCTGAGAAATGTGTATTCATAATACATGTATGTTTGGCCACTACAAAGAAACTAGCTTTACAATATCTAATGTAAAGTAGTAATTCTCCCTGCATTTACTGGCAGTCTTGTGCTAATTTCACACATTAAGATAATGCATAGCTGCATTTTCTGTGACATAGACCCAGTTTTAGACGGTATTGACTGGGGAATCAGTCACAGATACAGAGTGGGTTCTTTCTATACTAATCACTCAATGAGCTACCTGTTATTGTCATTTGTGGCCACATGTGGTACAAAACTGTGACCCTCTCTAGAGATGTTTACACAGCGCTATTACACAAATGGAATTCACCGCAGATCTCTCAAATATTTTGCAGCTGGAATATTACTCAAACATTAACCTCATTTGCAGTCCTTTGCTTACTTGTCTTGGGAGAAAATTGTAACAGTATTTAGAGCCTGGTCCAGTACTACCGTGATTTTTAAATATAATAATAAGACAATGTAATATTACCTTTGCTGTCAGCAAAAGTTTTTGAACAGTCTCTATTAACCACATGACACAGACATATTTTTCTTACGGTTGTTGGTGGCACAGTCTACATGCTTACATACCGTAATAGGCTGGTTGACCTTTACATTGCACCTGCCTTTAATAAAGTGTCTTTAAATGTTGCTTCACAAGATATGTGGACAAAAGCAACAACTGAAAGCTCAAAATAACAACAGAGACTGTTCTTCCAAGAAAAACGACACGATAGGTCTAAATGTCAGTTGCCCAAAAATGACCTATTGTTACGTTTGAGTGACAGATGCCATCTAGCGGCTGTAGTAAATATGACCTGGAGATGTGGCGCAGTTCAGATGACGCATACATATGTTGACAATTTTCCACATTTGGAGGAGGATGGATGGAAGGAGGCATTAATCCAGCAGTGTGGACACAGGAGATGGCTGCGCTGTTTGTTTAGAAACTGTAACTATGATCATCCCCTACCTATTGTGGCCATGATGACAAAGGTCGCCAAACGTGGTGTTGTCGCCCAACACGTTTTTTTAACGTGGTGTGGTTAACGTGGTCTAACTTTAACAAAGTGATAATTTTAACCCAAACGGTGATCTTTCCCTGAACCTAACCAAGTCATTTTTGTGCCTAAACTGAACCAGACCTTAACCATAGTGTTGTCACATCATTATTTTTAACAGTGATTTGTAACGGTTTTGGAAAGCACAGGCAAATTATGTTGTCCTGTCGATTACTGGCGATAGGTGCCCCAGATTGAAAAATACTCCAGTGTGTTCTTCTGTAGTGCACACGGTTAAACAACGTATTTGGTTGGACTGGACTTTGGTATCTGAAGGACTTGTTGATTGACATTGCCTTTTAGCTCTTCTTACAAGCTGTCATTTACAGCTAATAATACATTAGCATCTTTTATTAACCATTAAAACCTCACATTATGGTTGGCTGACATTACATTGAGTGTTAATATCTCCTGATGTAGTGCTCCTACTGTACCTATTTAAGTATCACTCTGCCTTTTTACCTTTTCATATCTGCAACCTAGCACCTATTAATACCTTGCAGCGAGGCTATACAAACTGACCAGCATGAGGATTTTATTTTCTACATAACAGTTCCATTTATGAGTTATTGCCAACTACACAAACATGAGGACTTTACAAGAGATGCAGCAGTGTCTGTTTTAGTGAACCTCTGTTCTTTGGAGAGTCCAAATAAATTTTCTCACAAGCCTCTCTGTATCAGAGTTGTCCCAAAAGCACGTCATAAACGTCAGTAGCATAGCAATAATACCCTTAGGAACAGCTCATCATTTAAAGAAAACTTATGTCACGGTTGTGAATGAACAGATCACAATAACACAGATGATGACATCACATTATGGTAGGTCCAGCAAAAAAAAACAGGAAACTTCAGTGTGTTCATTATTTAATGAAAAGATCATTTATTCTGCAAAAATAATTTTTACAAATGCAGCTGCTATACCTGTCTTGTGGAAACTCCTCATGTATGGTATGTCTCAGGGATCCAAACACATGTTTTGGAGGATGTATGCTGCCATTATAACAATAGCAATAGTGTCAATGTCTGTGTTCTACATAACTCTCAAACATCTCAAATTGCTACCATCATGCCATTCTGTGGTCCAATGTAGGCAACTACAGACAGGTGACAAATTTAAGGAAAAACCGGTACAGGTCTGAATGTTTGACCCCTACAGTGAGGGGATCTGGTGGCTCTGTCATGTTGTGGGGGGTATCTTGCTGGTATGGTTTGGGTCCACTTGTCCCCTTAGAGGGAAGGGTCACTGACATTGTCATCCTGGAAGAGACCACTCCCATCAGGATAGAAATGTTTCATCGTATGATAAAGGTGATCACTCAGGACAACTTTGTATTGATTTGCAGTGACCCTTCCCTCTAAGGGGACAAGTGGACCCAAACCATGCCAGCTAAATGCCCCCCAAAGCATAACAGAGCCACCAGATCCCCTCACTGTAGGGGTCAAGCATTCAGGCCTGTACCAGTTTTTCCTTTAATTTGTCACCCTTCTTTATGAATCTTCCAGTTATGTCAAAAATCATTTAGTGGAAAACTGTTTGGAAGACTTTTTATCCATGTACTCCCCCACACTGCCCTATTTTGTGGCATTAAAGTGCAGGGTGTGTGATGCTTCTGATGCTACACATTTTGTATAAAACACCAAAGGTCTATTCACAGGTATTCAGCCAGTAAGCGCCAAAGACTTCAAAAGATGCTGAGTAAGTTGAGGAAAGACTTCTGTGCAACTGACTATGACTCATAGTTTGGGAGAGATCTTTCTTCTTTGGTTCACCATGTACCACAGGAACATAAATATGTTTTTTTTCTTTTAAGGTAACTTTTGGAAGACCTCTAGGTGGATGTTCCTGATTTGTATCTGAAATACCAGGTTCAACAATGTCAGGTTGAGTACATGTCACTCCAAAATGTTAGTAAAATGTGCTGTAATCCTTGTTACCTTCATCTCTCACTTAGTCCCACTTCTCAGGATCACTGTGCTCATTGCTGGAAGCAGGCAGTTGGCATTTTGTAATGGAAAACAAATAAGGCCAGTTACAATTATCTAAACTATTTTCCAAATTTCATTATGCAGTGCATCTGCTTTTTATTGCAAAAATAATAACTCAAGCTTCTACTTGAATTGTTTTTTTTACATTTGATAAACTGTCTTTACTGTCTGTTCTTACAGACTGTGTATAAAAGGTACAATCCAAATTAAGTATTTACTAAAAACAACAATAATTAAACGATATGCATTACTTTACTGAAACACTATTGATAACCCTCCTAATAGGAAAGTTTATTGCTATTTTGCTTCTAGAAATCAATTACTTAATCAGCTAAGAAAAGCTTTGAGGTCAAATCTTTCCTTGTTGAAAATAAACAAGATAGCTATTTTCAAAATAGGATAACACTAAATCTTACCTTTTGCACCTTTTCTTCTCCTCAGTGTACTCTTCCATGAGCCAAATTTGCTCTGCTTTGGTTTCTGGTGCTTGTTAGCAGCCAAAAGAAAGGCACGTTGCCATTTTTTTCCTCTGTTTTCCATGTTTTTTCACTTCTGACTTTGATTGTTAACAAATGCAATGTCAGATCTATTTGGTGTAGGATGTATCATGGGATCTCTTACCTCCAATGTAACTGGCAAAGTCATTCATACAGTGAGCTCCCACCTCTGGCCATTACTGCTGCAGATCAACGCTGTACTGCTGTGAATTTTGGTGAGATAAAACAGACCATTATAGTCCCTCTGAATACAGATTTTTGACCTCTACCTTGACTTAACCTCATCTGCATCAGTGACTATAAATACCAAAGCCTGCCCAATAATGATAGAGCCTGAAATTTTTCCATTAATATTACTGTAAACTTTAAAATACTGTTGACTTTCACCTCTGCAATATCTGTTACAACCTTTTAGAAATACAAATAGGGTTGCAACGATTATTTTCATCATCGATTAATCTGACAATTATTTTATCGATTAACCGATTAGTTGTTTGGCCTATAAAATTTCACAGAATGGTGAAAGATGTCGATCGCTGTTTCCCAAAGCGAAAAACAATGGCCTCAAATGTCTTGTTTGTCCCGCACAACAGTCCTCAACCCAAAGATGTTCAGAAACCACAAAATATTCACTTTGAGAAGCTGAAATCAGAGAATTTAGACTTTCTTTTTCTTAGCAAATGACTCCAAACAATTAATCAATTATCAAAATAGTTGGCAGTTAATTTAACAGTTGACAACTAATCGATTGATCGACTAATCATTGCAGCTCTAAATACAATATCAAATAGAGTTCAAAAACATTATATACATTAATTGTTACCATAATTACTTACAATTTACAGAGCAGTACTCTCAACACTGTAGTTTACAGTATGGTGAATCGTTTCCAGTTAAGAAAGTGCTTAACATTTCTAATTATGGGTGGCAGTGAAAAAATTGTCAATTGTAATACCATTACCTTTGAAAATAATAATCCATGTTCCTCCTCAGTCCTTCCTTTCTTCTGTCAAATCTGTAAAAACCATTAAGATTACTGTAAAACACAGGCACCCATCCCACTGTGAATGCATTTTTTTTTTTTTTAGCTTACTTGACTAGTTTACACAGTTAGCTTAGCTTAACTAACTGTTTGGGGAACTGCGTTTTGCAGTACTTAGCTTACATCGACTGTTTTCCTAGAATGGCGAAGTTATGGCCCGCCCTACTCTGCCTCTGATTGGCTTACCCTGATATCCCTACCATAGCCTTAACCAATCTCACTCCGCATGCCTAAATCTAACTAATCCCACCAACGAAGGCAACAAGTACTAACCAATCAGAGGCAGAGTAGGGCGGGTCATGACTTCGCCATCCTAGGAAAAAAAATTGGCCTACCCTTAACAATGACAAGTAGGGATCACCGTCGTTTAACGTTACTGTTGTTGCACTAACAGTTGCAATCCTCATTGTGTGCTTCTCATTAGGCAGCTAAACATATTTTTTACAACTGCAAGTTTTGCTTTGATTTATTGAGTCACTGAGCAAAACATCTGTTTGTCTAAGAGATAAATACGAGCCAGACTTACCAACGTTTTGAGGACAGAAGCCTTCAGCCATTATGCCAAAAATGGAAGCCATTATCTGATAAACCAATTACCAGAATTTAGAGCTGTATTATCAGGTGCATTTATCTATATCAAATTTCTTTTCCTCTGTTTTATATTTTCATATTTAATAACACGTTCATATTTTTCTTGAATTGCAAAAAACGAGCAAGGAGATTTCAACTCACCTCCTTGTTAGGTTTGATTAAGAGTCTCAAAATTCATGCCAACTAGACAAGTCTTTGAAGAATCTGGGAATATAGTCAAAAAAGTGTATTGTCAGAGTTTTGTTTTTCAAAGTTTGGTTCGTATTTACCCTTGATGCTGAACTCTGGAATAGATTAAAGAGTTAGTTTATATTAGTTTTTATATTAGACTTCAGCTAATATGACAGCCCCCTATCAAATGTATTTATCTATTTATTTGGCCCAAGTATAATCCCTGTGGAGGGGAGCGAAATACCCATCAGAATAAAATTGACCATCAAATTAAACTGAAACAGGATCAGTATCACATAATGACCCATCCATATGTATTACCAGTTTTTTCCAAAAAGCAGATAGATAGAACTTCACTCATCCACATGGGGATATTAGATCATTGCAGTAATAAAAGTAATGGGCTTTAGCCCCCTGTGACTCTGAAGAGGAACAAAAAGATATGGAAAATGAATGAATGACTCTGCAGATATAGCGGTATGTCAGTGGCACATTTTTCTGTGAGGAATTACTGACACATGTAGCTCTGTGCAGGACCGGACAGTCCCCTGGTTTCTAATCACAAATCCAGGATGCTCAGCAGTAGGCCTCCAGAGGTCAGATATTCTCTTATTTACCACGTGAATATTTGCCGTGTATATCTTCTAATTCATATCTACTATACCATCTGTAATAATAAAAAAAAATAAAAATATTCCAGGTTTTTCATGTCATTGTTTTGATGCATTAAAATATTAAAATATGCCTGCATAGATAGTTTAGTTGTTCCAATTGTAATGGGGTGGATTATATAATGATTCATTTAATTATAGCGGACTGTCTCCTTTTCCTCCTGAGAAAACATGTAGTCTGAAATACCACCAAAAATTTGATCCACACAAAGAAGGAGAGAAAATTTTTTAAGCCCACCATTAATCCATCAAATCTCAAAAGCATGCTCTCAAACATACCTATGCTCTTTTTTTGGCATTTCATTAAAAATTTAAAATCATTGGACAAACCTCTGTTCCTGTTATGTGATGTATGATCTGTGGATACCCTTCTGTGTGTATTTAAACATGATGTAAAGCATAAATTGCTTCCAGACAAACATCTCATAAGTGAATGGAGACCTGGCTCAAGAAGGCTGTTCCCGCCTTCACGTAATCTTATTTTTGGCCTTGAACACTGCCCACTTAATTTGTCATTCACACCTCTGACCTTATGTCTGAATATTACTGTAGCCTATAGAGAAGAAGTGCAACAGTGCGGCAGCTGAGACAGAAAGGATAAACTGCATTCGACGTCATGAAATACCACAGTAAGCACACAGGATTTCCCAGGACCCCATTCTGTCCATTCTCAAAGGTTGAGAGAAAAATAATTTAAGATAAAAATGATCCAATAGTTCAGAGACTATGCTCAAGCCTAGACCATGCAGTTTTGGAGGCTTTTTTCTGTTGAAAATGAAGGCTTAACCCCAGAGCTACCTTTTTATGATGGTTTTGTATTGATAATAAATCGTATGGTTGGTGTGTTTCCACCATTTTCTTAATAAATGAAACAGCAGGACTTTTAATATTTGGCAAAGAATGGGAGCTTTTTAATCAACTCAAGCAATTGATCTCGCCTTTCACTTTGTTTGCACATTAGACTTTCCCCTTGTGTGCTTAAACAAAGTTTTCATTTGTGACACCCACTCAGCCTCAATAAATAATGGCTCTTTTTCTCAGTTGTTAGGCTGTGTAAATAGTATCATCAATCTTTTGGTAAGCTGTACAGCTGAGAAACATGTTCAATTTAAATATGATTTCATATAAAAAAGGTTTTGTATAGCTGTCCTACACTAGGGCAGTAGCACAGCAGCAGCTGTAATATACTGTATCGTTCATGATCACTGGAAATGAATTCGACAATGTTTTAAAAATTCTGACCCAAACATAGATGCAAACAGGGATGAGACACAGAAAAGAGAGTCCAGATGTGTCGGTAAATGATGCATACGTAAAGGGACAGTGGCAGTGGCAAGTGTAAGGTAATTTCATACAGTATATGACCTTTTTAATTTACTCTAGTACTAATACAAACAGCACATCATATTCAGGAACACCTAAAATATCCCCTTCAAACATATGCCTCTTTATTTGTCCTCAGTAAATCACAGGAATTTTATCATATACATATGTGTGAACCATTGTGTCAATTTGCACAATAGCAATAAATTAAGGATTCATATGTGCATATTAGGTGCGAGATTTTATCATTAAAAAAGGTGGAGGAACCAGGTCCGTGAGATTCTGATGGACATAGAGAATCACAGTCCCTACATATGTCAGGGTTTGGCTTGGTCAGATGAACAATGAACAGACACCGATATATCTACAACTTTGTAAGACCCCAGAGAGATTTCTTGTCCATTTCAGAGTATATCAAAATCTGCGACAACAATCAATGTATCACTCTAGAACACTGCAGATGTCTGAGCATACTATGGTAATTCTTGGCAACAGTCATTTCCTTATCTATATTAAATTATTTAAATATAAACGCAGACCAGTATATTAATCTATTAACATCAGACGTTATAAATGTTTTAGTGCCACTGTGCGCAGTAGTACTGCATTTACTCATTGCAGTACCCAGACACGATAAGGAGTGAAGACTATAAACAATACGTCTAAAGCATTTTCTCACAAGTCCAACAGCGTTTCTTGGAGAGCTTTTGACAGCAAGCATGTCCATAATAAAGCCAAAGATAATAAGAGAAGGGAGAGGGAGCTGCAAAGACAGCCGGTTAGATAATTTGGCTTGGAGATATTCAATTTGCTAAAGATCCACCCAGGACATACTGTATACGAGACGCTGGGGTTGGGGATTTAGCCATGTGGGTTCAAGAGAGTTGAGCAAAGACCAACCAGTTTTTTTTATACATTTCTAAACTCTGATGAATGGCATCCATGGTTTTCTGGTGCATTAGTGGAGGATTCATATCAGCTGTTTTCACAGCTGTTCTTCTCTGAGCCTTGGTATAGAGAAAATCATTGTAAAGTGAAGTCTGAGTATATTGTAAGTGACTTTGGAGCTGCAGGGAAACAAATCACCAGCACCAGCATGGCCTTGTACGATAGAGAAGAAGACGAAGAATGAGCAAAATATATACAGCTGCTATCCTATGGTAAAGTGCTATGTAAAAGGCTTAGAGCACACAACTAGTTACAAAAATGAAACTCTATGAAACATCGTGTGCAAAGGTCAGCAGGACCAAGAAAAGCACCAAGATAGACTATTTCAGATTTGAAACATGAAAGTCATCCCTTGACCTTGGAAATATTTGTTTTAATCCCAAATAAAGGTCCATTTATTGGCATTTGTCCTGACTTTCAACCGTATCATATGGCCTGACATTTGCTTGGTTGTTGTGGAGATGGGATCGGTTTTATGTGATGTTGAAAGCTTATTAAAAAGCTGAGTTGGGAAAGTTTTGGCAAACAAATATCTCCAAGTTCAAGAATGAACTTTCATGCTTCACTTTCAAGCCAACACGGACAAGAGGTCCTAAAAGTGCGCCAATGCTTGTGATACAGTTGAAAGCCTTTTAAAAGCAAGTTAAAAAGCTAGTAAGTAAACCTTGAGTTGGGGATGTTTTGTAAAACTATTCAGATTTGCTTTCATTGAGCTGTATACAATCATAAAAATAGATCTTTTTTTAAACATAACCTTTATTTATCTAGGGAAGCTATAGAAATGCTCAGCTCCACTAGAGCAGAGTAGGTTTAAGGGCCTGGCTCAGGGGCACCTAAAGCATGGTAATGAGGAGGGGAGGGGGGGGGGAGCCCTGCTCTATAACAGAGGGATATTTTTACGCTGTTCATGCTGTTGGGACACTGAGTATTAATGCCATTATCAGGCATTAATGGAAATATGATATTACACAATGATGCTGCCAGGTGGAGCTATAAGAGAAGAAAAGCATGGACTCAAGTAATGAGCCCTGTGGGACCACATGCAGGTTGTCCACTGTTGAAGGTGACGGCAAGGTAATTGGCAAATTATGACACTGTAGTTGCCATTGGATGAGGATTTGAGCCAATTCACTGCTAAAAATACATGATCTACTCTGTTAAACACTACTCCTTTGTGCATGAATTAAAAAGGTTCCCTGGGTGGGATGTAAATAGCAGGTACAAAATGTTCCAAAAGGTTACCCAACACTGTGATAAGCCCCCACAACGTACATTTAACTGTACCAGTAATGAGGTACAGTATATGTACAGTACATCTGGAGCAGTAAAGCTGGGCCTCTTTGTTACAAGTTGATCTCACTTCTTCCATTAATAAAATGTGCCCTTTGTGAAACTATTCCACATCCAACTACATTCATTAGAAAACACTGATCTGATCACTCAGATTAATACTGACATTATAGGAATTGCACTGTTCCGATTTCCAAAAGGTGCTTTCTCTTTTGATTTGCTCACTTTAACAGAACAGCACCATTTAACATCTCATCTCATACCTTGTGGCTGTTGAAGTGTCATTTTCTAGGAAATATGTGCAATATACCATTATCTTGGATGTTGATAACTACTGAGGTGAACGTTAAGTGAATGTTTCCTATCCAACATCAACCACCTTGATAAATTTACTAACTAAAAGTGAAAAACTGTGGATACAATCATACTTTGGATTCCCAGACATATCCACACTTTGCCTTTTGTTATTCAAAAATGCTTCACTGAGAAAACACTCCCTTATGATTCATGTCTTTGAACTTAAAACAAATCCCACCATAGTTTCTGAATTCCACTGGTGGTAAGTAGTCTTTCTCTTAAAGCCAAGTGGGCTTTAGCAATATGGTCCCCATTAGTTTCATAGTCACTCTGTCAAATAATAAATCAATCACAACTGTACTGAATTCCTCCATGGTTGCAACCCCATCGCCCTGTCCATCATCCATGTGGAACTGGATACTAAGTTCTCATGTGCTCTTCCCGAAGGTCTTATAACACACACAAGCAGTTTTTAGGAATAAAGGCCTTAACTTGCCCACAGGAATCAGCATCTTATCTTATCTCATCATCTTTCTGTACAAACTGGATGCCAGTATGAAGGCAATGCCAATACCACCTTCCAAAACTAGTATGGTCTTCCAGGAGGTGCCTTGTGTGAGATGTTAGTTAGTTAGTTAGTTCATTTATTCAGGAAACCTCATTTAGATCAACAGAGACCTGAAAACCGATTACATGTACACAAGATCACAATAAGACAGTTTGTTCACTCAAAACAATCATCATGTAGACACACTAATTAAAACAATCACAAATATCAGCTAGTAAAGCTGTAAAGTCCATCAGAAGACTCAGTATCTCTAACTTCAAGCTGTGTAGCTGTTCATTGGTGCAAGACACCCCAGTTCAAAGAGTGTATGAGGAACTTTTAAAGCCAACCTATTCTGTGATCTGGTGTCATGGTTATTAACTTTGAACTCAACAATGTTAAAAGATGTTCATGTCTGTTAAATATGTTACATTTTATACTATAAAACGTCAATGTCAATTCTTCTGCAATCTGTTCATGGCTAGTGTGTGGTCCTAGACTTGAGCATGGGGTTGTATATTTCATTTAGTGTGGATTAAGTGATGCACTGGTTTCTTGGAGATGCCATTTCAGGTTTCTGGTTACCACTTTGAACACTTTTATTTGCTGTTGAATCCAGAAATTATCATTGAGTTGAAGTCAGTTTTGTTTTACACCATGCCCACTGGTGAGTTTAGCCCGTAGTGTTTATCCAGATGGACTGTAGTCTCTAAAATTGCTGTTGCTAGGTTATGCATTGAGTTATAGCACCCCCATCTGTCCAACTAGTGTAGTATATTGGAAGGTATTTGATGATCATGCACATTCATTTTCATGTAAGTAAAATAAGTTGGAACTTTTTATCTTGTTGTCACTTTTATTACTGATATTAAAGGCCTTTTTCACAGCAGACATTTTGACTTGTCATAGAAGCACAGCCGTAACTAATAACATTAACAATGGCTCTGTTTTTATTCCAGTGTCCCAGTAAGTCATGACAGTGTGACAGTGAGCCAGTATGCACGACACCAGCACCCTGAAACTGAAGCAGCTTAATGGAATTCAGCTGTCTTTGATTATATTATTTATCAGTTTGTATTGCTGTTTGGTTGAACATGTCTAATATGACTTAAGTTACATTATTTCTGTTATAAATGTTATCTCTAATGTTCAATGTCTTCATGTTGCACTGTTACATACTGTTGAGCTGTCGTGAAGGACAAATTTCAACAAAGGTGGACAATGAAGTTATATTGTATTGAATTGTGTAGCATTAACACTTTAAAATCCAGTTTTCCTTCATATTGCTTTAAAGGATCATATGCACGTATATTTAGTATCACTTTGTCACAACTTTTCATTACTAGAAACATAATGTTTACACTGAGTGAAATGTTCCGATTTTTGTACCATTTAAGCCGTATTTTCCAAAACTTAAGCCTGACATATTTGGTATCTTTGGAAACTTTAAAATCTTCACTTGAATTCAAGATAAACATATGTATGTTTGAACAAAGTTTGGTTGCACAGCATAAGTTTGCACTGACTTACTTAAAAAATTTACTGTGTGTGGGAGCTATGCTCACAAGAATGTCTCTGACTTGGCTCATCAACTACAAGAGACAATAGGCCTTTTCACAGAAAGCATTGTAACATGACATAGCAGGAAAAGCACAGGTTTAATTAATAATGTAAATAAAGGCTGCACTCTTAGGTGTTCCAGCACCAGGAAATCATTGGCATGGCTTTACGAATCACCTACATAAAACAAAGCCATCATTATTTTGATTAATTATTTTTATTAATTTCCTCACTGACAAGTTGAAGGCCCTGTACATGAGGTGAACATGAGGTCACTGGATTTCTTGAACTAATTAGAATGACAAAGGTGCATCAAGGCTGTACAATAGTGTGCAGGGCATTTAAAATGTCTGCTGTGAAAAAAGTCTTAATCTTAGTATAATGTAAGTTGTTTTCTTAATCAGCAATGAAATGAGAGAGGTATCTTTCACTATTACGCATAGATGCTACCTCTGTAGATATTACATTAGCTGTTCAAATATGGCAAAATTCTTGAAAGATTTGGAAAACTACAGAATTGTTCACAAGTTTTTGGCACTAAAAGTAAAGCAGTAAACAGAGGAAACCTAAATCAAATCAATATTTGGTGTGAGCAAACTTTGCCTTTATAACAGCATTCATTTTGTGATCCATGATATTGGGCTATACAAATACTACTTACTTGACTTAACAAATAAAAAACATAAAATACAAGATATTTATCTGAATGTGGAGTTTTTATTTTGTGTCATTCTACGATAGTTTAAATCCTCTTCTGGATTGTATTGGGTTTTTTTTCTCCACTGAAGACATTTTGACAGATGAATCCTCCACTAATGCACCAGAAAAACATGGATGCCATTTATCAGGGTTTAGAAAAGCACATGTGTAAATAACTAAGATTAATGATAGCTCGATTTCATTTAGCTATCACACTGTCTCTGTTTACTTGGACACTTATTGGTATGTTATTAGTAACACCTGTGCTTTTCCTACTATGAAAAGTTAAATGTCTGCTGTGTGAGCCTATTAGAAGAAGTCTACATATATCTGGCCAGCCTTTATTTTCCTTACATGCTTCCTTGTTCCTTTCTATAATCGTGCTTTTTATGTACTTATTTAGTTTATTCATTAATTTATTTTGTCATTATGCAGGCTAGTATACCCTATTATCATACTTGTATGTTATTTACTGTATGAAGTGAGAACGCTACAGGAAGTCATTCCTGCCAGCTGCCATCAGTCTGTACAGTGACTCTCCTCTGTGTCATGAGAGGCGACTGACAGTGAAGACAGACTGCTCACCTGGACTATTATTTATTTATTACATTATCCATCACATCTGTCATAGTTCAGATTCATCTGTATATAATCTTTCAATCTATACTCTTTGTCTTTATATACTGTTACATATGTATAAACTTTGTGTAAATTATTCATCTTTCAATGTACACTTAATTCTAACATCCACGGACAAGCATGCACTTTACAACCACATCTATATTCACCTGACTTGCACTAATGTACAGTGTACTATACCATAGCATTTTAACATCATTGAACATACTCAGTAAATAGTATAGTATAAACATTACAACACTAAGGCTATATATATGATCTGACTTGTGGATTGCAAAAACAAAAAAAGTTGTGTAAAATACTGTGTGTGCAGAAGTAAATGTTCTAATAGGTGTAGCTGTCGTTTGTATATGTGTATGTTAGATAGGTGCAGTAGTGCATCTATCTATCTATCTATCTATCTATCTATCTATCTATCTATCTATCTATCTATCTATCTATCTATCTATCATATCATCATAATAAAGATCCTGTGTGAAATCTTGCACTAATAATAAGGCTGTAAAACTGTTAATAAGTGTATTTTTTAAATGTCTTTTTTTAAACTAGTCTGTTGTTTTATTTATACATTCATTCATTGTTTTATTATTTATCCTTTTTTCCTTTTTTTTCTCTTCTATATGTGTTGTTTGTTAACACTAGCATTTTGTTCAAAGAATGTACCTTGTTCTTTATGGTACTCAGTAAAAGTTAAACAAAAATAAATAAATAAAAATATTTTTAAAAAAGGCTCTCAACCTGACATACATACATATATACATACATACAAACATACATACATACTTAAATAAAGTAAATAAATAAATGATGCTGTGATGATGCCTCCCCCTGCTGGTCAGAGGACGTTACAGCTCTGCTCTGTGTGCAGCAGCCCAGTTGAAGATGGCGACTGGAGTCCTTCAGAGAGTGAGCGGAGGTTTGGGTCGGGCTAAGAGCAGGGCCCACACGGCCGGACAGCTCGTCGTTTGGAGCAGGTCTGCTAGTTATCAGTGTGCATGTTCAGTTTTGGTCTCTGGGGGGTCCGGTGTAGGCTGTGTTGGTTATGTTTTAAAGATGTTTTTCATTTCAGCAGTGGCTACGGTGAGCCCGGGCAAGCTAGCCCGTGTGACTGCTAGCCAGTCCTCAGTGGCCTTCAGCAGTAACTTACATGAAAACTGCACCTTTAATATGATTTATCCCGGGATTTGTGGCATTAACTGTGCTTGTGTTTACTGGTGAAAGTGGAAAAGTACAAGTTTCTTTTATATTTTGCTGCGGAGCATCTCAAATCTCAAGGTCAATCTGGTAACAGTTACTTTATTGAACATATTGATACCTGCCTATGTCTCAGGTGCTACAAGCCTTACACTATTAGATACCGAGAGATGGTTGATACTGATGTATTTCATATGCATCAGTATCACTGTGTATGTCCCATATACAGCAGAGGTGCTGACATTTCAAGTTCAGTCTGTATTATGAATGGAGCACTGCAAACTTAGTGCGTTGTCCTTCAATTTCTGTGCAGATTTCATCAGATACAGTATCAGGTTGAGAGATTAGACAGTCAGTCTTGCAATGAGCTTCATGCTGGTCATTAAAACGAGACTTTCATCCAGCTGTTGTTCATCATCACAACAACTCATCTTTGTTTGCAGGGGGTTTGCAACATCAGGCAGCAGAGACAGACAGGACAGCTGGTTCAAGTCACTGTTTGTGAGGAAAGTTGATCCCAGGAAAGATGCACACTCAAACCTGCTGACCAAAAATGAGGAGAGTAATCTCTACAAAATTCAGTGTAAGTTGACCTTACAAGATTTATACTTAAAAAATAAATTAGGGCTGAACAATTGTGATTAATTTAACTGATATTGCAATTGCGATATGATTTGCAATATTAGAGGGAATGATCATTTTCATTGAAAAACATTAATTATGGTGTGATTTGAGGGGGGGTCTGTAGAATATGAGGATGTCTCTGCAGCATGACAATATTTAATTTAAAATGGTGTTTTGGCACAGAGTTCACCCTTATCAAATATTGCGCCTTCTGCAGTAGGCCATATTGCAGTTTTGATAGAAATTTTGATTAATTGTTCAGCCCTTAAATAAACTATCTATCTTGAAATGACGATGAGATTTATTTTAAATACAACTTTCTTTTCAGTCCATAATGTGAAGCCGGAGTGCCTGGACTCATACAACAAACTCTGGTGAGTGTTGCTGTACAATACGGTCTAATCTAGTGTGTGTAAAGTCGTTAACTTACATAGATAGATAAGATAAGATAAGGGAAATTAAAATATTATGCAGTCAACAATGAGGTAAAAAAGGTAAAAGAAACAAATTCTATTATATTCTAAATTATATACAACAACTCAATAAACTAACTCAAATATCTAGGTCAGCAGCAGTAGTGATAGCAGTAGTAGAAGTGTGAGACCAGGTCGACTGAGTACAGCAGTCTATTCCTGTGAGGTGATTGACAGGCTGGCGTGACTTCAGTCCTTCAAAGACCAACCTTGCTCATACCTAAGATGACTGGAGGCCATCTATTTGTATATGGGGACTAATATGGGGCCTGCAACATTAGACAGAAGACATGTGACTGGAAGACACGTGATTGTGATTAAGATTTTGTTGTTTCAAAGTAAATTTCTACTCATCTATAGATTTAAATTCAATGTCCTACACCCCAGTTATCTGTGGATATGCTGTGCTGTATTTCAGTTTTGGTTTAAATGTCGTTCAGTGAAGATATTTATCATTCGTCACAGTGAGGATGTTTTGCCCTCCATCCATGCCGATAAGTACTACCCCTGTGAGCTGGTGGGCACCTGGAATACCTGGTATGGAGAACAAGACCAGGCTGGTAGGATTACTAATATCTGCAGTATAACAGGTCTTTTATATAATCAGTGTTATAAGAAGGTGTCCCAGTTGTACAGCGAAATGCTGAATTATTGGCTTGACAGTTTGTTTAAAAAAGCAGACTTATCCATTAAGTTAGACATCCATGACAAATTATTATTGTTAATAATTAGTCTAACATAAGCTGAATATAAATAATAGTGATTCTGATGGATGTTTTGAATTTCAGATGCTAATTTTTAAACCTACTGGAAAAAAGAAAAGAGGCGTATGTTTCAGTAAATGTCTGTCCTGTATTTATCCAAACTTCTCACAAAGGGATATTTATGTCAAAGGCTATAAGATTGACATCTTGATGTTTTTACAGTATTAAAACTTAACTATCCTGTGTCCTGTAAAAGTTCTTATATTTCTTCCTCAGTTCATCTGTGGCGTTACAGAGGTGGATACCCAGCTCTGACAGAGGTGATGAACAAGCTCAGGCAGAACAAGGTAAAGACCCCTTCACGTACATCTTGTTAATACTTCAGTGATGCGCTAACAAAGCTGTCAGTCGAAGTAAAGCTTATTGATTATTGTCTGTTCACCGGCAGGAGTTCACAGATTACAGGAAGGAGCGAGGTAAGATGCTGTTGTCTCGCAGGAACCAGCTTCTGCTGGAGTTCAGCTTCTGGAACGAGCCAGTGCCCAGAGAGGGACCCAACATCTATGAACTCAGGTCCTACCAGCTCAGGGTGAGTGCGAGAGCAGCAGGTTATCTCATCTTTAGTGGCACTATAGATCTTTGTGTGTGCAATCCAAACTTTTTTTTATTGATACCGATTCTGATACCTCAACTATCTGCTGATACCCAGTACTGATCTCTTTCCCCACATCTAAAACCTGGATGCCTCACTGTGTCATTAGAATCATTTTTATGTAAAGTAACATGAGGCCAGGGATTGTAAAGTTGCTAAAATAGTCCACTGTGACTGCATGAATTTAAATAATAGTGGAAACACTGAATTTTATAATAACATTGATAAATTTAATATGGATCAGTCACGTCATGGCAGATGCGATACAATTAAAAAGGTCCATATTTGTCCTAATACTGATCCAGTGTGACAGATCAGACCATTCCTAGTTTTAGACGGTAAGCTCCAGTGTGTAGCAGCGTATATTAAGTTAATCACTCTTCATTTATACACTGCAAAACTGCTTTTTCGCAAAAGAGCTTAGAGAATTTGGGGAATCATTAAACAGTTAACAGCATAACCAGGTCTACTCGAAACCTGCAGGGCAATGTTTCATGTAAAATCAACTTTTTAAGTATGATATTAGAGACAAATGTTTTGTAAACGTTCATCCAGGGAAAGCTGGTCACTCTGTTTTTGTATCATCATAACTTGACACGTTTGTATATATTCACCAGATGCTAACCGGTGCAAACACCATCAGTCATCTGAGGCTTCAGGGCTGCTGGTCAGAAAGGAAGAACGTTACTCTTTCACTTTTCCAGCTCACGTTATCTCTATTTAAACTAATAATCTTTCAGTCACATGCTTACCTTCCATGACCTCTAAATTACCTCTGCGCTCGCAAAACTACTGTCAGACATGTAATGATCTCGTGTCTTCAGCTTTCAACAGTCATCATTTGTACTATTTTTTTCGACTGCGGCCCTCCGTACACAGTTTTTATCTACTTATGGCCTCATGGGTGAAATATGCAATCCAATGGCACATGATTGTAGCCTGAATAAATGGTTAAACTGAAAGCAGTCTTAGTTCTGCTACATAATGCTTGACACACACCCTGCCAGCTCCTGCAGATTAAGTCGTTCTTTCTAATCTGAAAAGCAAAACTGTCTCTAGGTCAGGGCTCCCTTTGACACGTGATGAATGCAAGCTATTATCCCTCATCACACACTGAGATTACATTGCAGAAACAGCGGGGCGTTTGTTGTCTCAAGCACCAGAGAATGATTGAAGAAGCCTTCGGGTGTTGTTATTATTACAGTTTATCTCCACGATGACAAAATACCTGCGTTACGTCTTTACCATTTATTTGTGTTAATTCGTTTTCTCTGGAAAGAAAGTGTGATATCCATCTCAAGTTTGGAACGCTCTGAATTATATATGTTTTATTGTAATAAAGTCTATTGTGTTTTCTTTCTTCCAGCCAGGAACCATGATCGAGTGGGGTAATTACTGGTAAGGCAGCCTGAACTCATTTGATTCACTGAACTGTGATTACAGAACAGTTGCACTACATGAAACCTCTCTCCTCATGCTGTCATTAATAAGAGTTATTCCACAGAGAGGGATTATTCTGAAGCTGCACTGTCATGCTCTCGAGCCAAGACTCAAATTTGAGGGGAGATTTAAGTACACTACAAATGTGTGTGCATAATAGTTCAGTATAATGAGCCTGGAAAAGATCCATGACTCGGGCTGACAGAGTCAACGGGTCAACACTTATCAGTTTGTGCAATGCAGCTGATTGCAATTGATTAAAATGAAGACATGAGCTTTCTGCACACACCTTAGTTTTCTGCATACTTTTTTTTTCAATCTGATAGCACTGCGATAGATTTCTTTGTTGGTTTTTGTACTTGTCTGACCAGTTTTGCAACGAGTGCCACGTTTGACTTGCAAGTGATTTCCAGTGTTTCTAAAATGTCTCCTGGCTTTGTAGTCGTCAAACTGTCAAGTCTTGTGTGTCTTTTTCCAGTCAACAGATCATCATGATCACCATCATGTGCATTATTTTATATGTAAAACCTTTAATAATATCCAGTTGCTTTTCTCCTTTGAGACTTCATGGTTCCTTCCTTCCTATATGTGATATAAATAATCATCTTTGACAAAAAAGACCAATGCTTAGGTCATTCTTTTCCCAAAAACAGTTCTCTTATGTTTGTGTTTATGCTTACTTCAACCAACCTTTGTTTGAACAAACCTCTATAGTTGTGCACATTATGCCAGAAAAGCAATTTAAGGTAATTTCAATATAATTTATTTAGTTGAAGGCTTAAACTCCTACTTCAAGTTACAACAACATGAAACTTTATAGTTTTGTATCCAGACAGTGATTATAATTTGAATAAGTAAATGTTTACTTTGAGGAGAGCATAATGGATTCAGAACACCAGTCCGCTCATTTCACATGGACTTGGCAAGTGTTGAGGTTCATAAACATGCATACAGTAAGCCATGGCGTCACATCTTTTGGTTGGATGTGATGTTGCAATGCATAATCATTTCTGTGGAAGACAAATGTCGTCCAGCTTATGTTAACAAAACAGACAAAATCCTATTGTGTAAAGTCAAAACAGTTCAAATTCAAAAGGATGTTGAAATTCCTTCTTTGAACACAGGTCAGATGTTTTAAGCGTGGTCTTGTGCCAGATGAAGTCTCAGTGTTTTTGGCCTGTGTTGTGACTGAAGTTGTTCGTGTCTGCAGGGCCAGGGCCATTGGATATCGCCAGCACAACAGAGAAGCTGTGGGAGGGTTTTTCTCACAGATCGGCAATCTCTACATGGTTCATCACCTCTGGGGTAATTTCAGCTTCATACAAAAGTACAGAAAAATAAAGTTGAACTTGATCTTCATTTATCAAGTAAAAATGCCAAACATTTCAAAGTTCCAGCTTCTCAAATTTAAGAATTTGCTTTTTTTCTTTGTTTTATATTATTGTAAATTATTGTAAAAATCTAACAATTTAGATTTTAAGTTGCACTAAATGATATTTTTGTACAAACAACAGATCAAATGGCTACTAATGTGAACAGGGTCGTTCCTAGTGACAAACCCACAGATAATCACCTGACTGCAGTTCCTCTCAGCTTTACTGAGTGTTTTAGTTTCTCTTAGTTCCTTGTTGTGGTTTTAAGGCACGCAACTTTACTGTTTCGTTCACTTTCACCTGCATAGTCTTTATGATCAAGAAAGCTCTGATAAACCCAGTGTGCGTGACCTGCCCAGCACCAAACAAGCAGACAGAACAAGTTAGACTAGCTGGTGAACTTAATGGAGCATTCAGCAGTTGAAAAGCCAGGGTTCCTTAAGGAGGTGGTGGAGAGCAAAACAGAGCTAAAAGGAGTGAATATTGGTCTTCTGTTCAGCAGGTGGACACAAATGCAACTCAAAATGAATACTAATGTTGCTCCATGTCTGCTCGATATGTAAATAGGCAACTGTTTGCTAAAACTTTCACTATAGTGCCTTTATTTAGGGTCCTAATATGTATTCACAACTGAATTCTGCTGCATCCAAGTGTCTAAAGCTTCAACAATTTATCACTGAAGTGATAAATAGTTACCAGATTAACTGATAATAAAATCATGCAAAACAACATCTGGCTTGTAGAGAAGTGACTCCATTCACTCTGAGCAGTGCTGTAATAAGTGTGATTTGATGATTTCAGCTTACAAAGACCTTCAGTCCAGAGAAGACACACGGAACGGCGCCTGGCAGCAGGAGGGCTGGGACGAGGTGGTGTATTATACAGGTGAGCAAAAAAAAACAACCCTGTTCCACAAACAAAGTTGTTATGCAGTCTCATAATAGGTGTTTTTATTGACCTTCACCTCGTTTGTCTTGAGTAACAGGATATTGAGCCGTTCAGATCAATTTCTAAAAGACCTTTAAACTGTGCGGACAGAGAAACATATTGAGCTGCTTGCCTTTTGTTTTTTCTCCAGTTCCTCTTATTCAGCATATGGATTCCAGGATCATGATCCCAACAAAGGCTTCCCCGCTGCAGTGAAACAAGAAAACCACCCAGAAGCTGAAAACCTTTCGAATGTTACATCCATCCAGAGCATCACTATCATGGTTTCAACCTCCTGTCAGTGCTGCCAAACCACATCCTATCTCTGTTACTGTCTTTGTATTATTATTATTATCATTTCAAAATGTCACTAGAACACTCCATTTTCTTTTTTTTCTGGAGCAGGATGAGTAAATTTGGCTAATTGAAACCTCCTGATGCTTCATTATGTCCAACGTCCCGTGCCACATTAAAACTGGTCCATGAAGAGAGCTCGTCTCCAGGTTTAGAACCAAAGTTACTTGAAAAGAAGCAGCTGTATGATGTGTACGTGTGAGGACAGACAGGACAACAATACTGCTGAAGCTCATTGCACAATGCAGGGGCTATTTATTTATTTTAATGTAAATTTGGAGTACGTGTTATCTGTTTTAGGTGTGCTGAGAAATGTAAGCCTCACCATTGCTGAGTGAAGGGAGAAAGCCTCTGTTTATTCATGGGAACACAGCGCTAACTCTTGATGAAAACCTCACAATTTTATAATTGAGCTCTGTTATAAACCTTATATCATTTTTTTCTGCAAACTCCTCCTTTCAGTTGCTTTTTGTGGATGTTTAGGTTTCCCTGTCATGGTAATGTTGATGTTTCATGGTGCTGTGTTTGTAACTTTGGCTTCTACTTTTTCTCTTGTGAAGACAGCATGCCTGGTTTTAAAAACAGTTTTTATCGATCATGTTTTAATGGGGCATAATGATCCTGTACGAAAACGTGTTATCTTATCAGTGAATGAGTGAATCTGGCACTCAGAGGGCAGTCATGCTGCTACATATTGTAATATCAGATTTTATCGTTAAAGGAAGCATGTTTATCTTGTCTTTTTGTTCATCAGTTCATAGAGAACAGCATAGAGGGAAGGACAAGAACACCAACACAGATTAAAGTAGTTGAAACAGCTTTCTTGACAGCATGTTGTTGTGTTTAATGCTGATCTTTACAGGACTGAAGTCACCACACTCAATGACATGTCCGGTTACAGTTTTTAACACCCATACAGAATTAAAAACATTTCTATCGCTCATTGCACATACCATAATATGCAGGAGTTGTATTAGCTTACCTAAAGTCTTTGATGCAAAAAGTGCAAAAACACTAAAATCGTCTTTCTAACCTCCACATAAGACGGTGTTTGGTTATTTTTTTTAGTATCTTCTAGTATAAAAATCAAGAGGGCAACAGCTTCATGAAGGTAAAATTGGTCTCTCTAGTGTAAACATTTTCATTCATTATAAAAATCTATTGACAGAGTCTAAAGGGAGAAAACGTGCACTGGATAAAACCATCAGAGGCACACCTTTAGGTGCAAATATAAAATGTTAAAATTAGTAACAGTACTCTTTTAGCATCTTAGATCTTCTCCAGTTCCTTCAGGAGCTCTCCAAAGCTTGTGACGTACCACGAACTCCTGTCCTTAACCTGCGGCCTGACGACATTGCCGCCAAATCCAATGAAGGCACTCTGCAGGGGGAAAGAAATACACTGTTACCACACTGTATTTCCAATATTTAAATTTTGTCATTTGCCAAAATGCAGATATATGCTATACTTATTTTTCAAGGACACAGTATTAACCATCCATCAAACATGCATGTGTGAACTTAAAATGCACAATATGCAATTTTCTGCCGCTATGGGGTCTCTCGCTCAAAACAATAACGAAAGAGTTTGATGACATTGTGAAGTGTGGGATCATGGGAGTTGTTGTCTTCAGTCAACATTGCCATCATTGCAGTCAACTTCTGCCACTTAGGATTACTTCAGTGTTAATTGTTCAGGATGATTTTACTGGGAGCCGAATTATCCGCAGAGGTCTCTTCATCTCCAAAACAAACAGACCCGATGATTAAAACCAGTAAAAACACTGAATAAAAATCAGTGTTTCTCCCACGCTGTTTGGTGGACACAGGACGTCCAGAGGGGGTATGAGCTGAGCTGAGCTGCCGCTAACGTTTGCTCAGCTTGTTTCTCTGATAACTTACAATCCAAACATCCAATGACTAAAATCCTTCATCCGGTTAAAAGATCTAAAAAGTGTATCGTAAAAATGTGGCTTAAAATTGCATAAAAAGTAAATTTATGACAGCTTCTGGTGGACAACCACAACACTGATGTATGCGCGAAGGGGATATGATGCCTGACGACCAAATGAAACGGACAGTAAACTTTATTAAAATTACAGATTTCTCTGGGTTTGAACATTGTTGGAAATATTTGGGATAACATAAGTACCCAACTCAACAAAATATATAAACATAGGTCTAGTTGTTTTAAGTTTTAATGTTTTAATGCAGAAAAGTTACATATTGGGCCTTTAAATGTGGAGACAATTACATAAGATGCGATATAAACACTTACAGCAGGAGGGCAGGCCTCTAGATCAGTGGCTCCATCTCCAATCATCACCACAGTCTTGAAGCCGAACTGTTCCTTCAGCATGCTGATGACCTTTCCTTTTCCACCACTCTCAGCTGTCGGCTGACTCTCATCAAAACCAGCATACTCTCCTAAACAAAGACACGTTTAATTTAGCTCTGTAGTATGGCAGCTTCTCACAACAACATGACGTAAGTATTGGGAAAAATGTTGTGATGATGAAGGAGAAGATTTGATTTCAGATTAATACATTTTGACATCGGGTAGACAAATCAAGTCTTGTTAATCCACACAGACACAGATTGTGATGCTCCGGTCTAGAAATTCACAAAAACAGACTCCACTTCTTACCATTGAAGTAGAACTTGAGCCGGTTGGCATAAACATGGTGCAGAGGAATGTTTAGCTGAGTGGCCACATGTTCAACAATGCAGCGGAAGCCGCCTGAAATGAGGAACACCTTGATGTTGCGCTGGTGAAGATGGTCCACAAGCTCCCTGCATAAAGACAAATGGCCAGTTACCATCACTTAATTTAGAGGGATGCGGTTTTTGTTTACTTTTTTGTCTAGTAGGCAGTGGTAAAATCTCATTTCAGATATATTAGGATAATAAAGCGCATTAACTCCCAGTACACTGTCTGCTATGTCAGCAGCTATGATAGTTTCATGGATATTCCAGCAATTTAGTATTGAATTTCCCTAAAAGGGACTCACCGAGAGACATATTAAAAACAAAAGTGATGCAGCAGAGATGCAGCGATAATCTATCTTTTAGTCCCTGGTACGTGCCAAGCTACATAAACACTGGGTCCTACAATTCCCATAATGCAACTAAAAAGCAACTTTCATCCATCCTCCCTTCCAATATCTTTTCCTTAGTGTATTCAAGTCTAAAACGAATATCACCATCACAACTCTACTGTCCACATTTGAATAACAGCAAACATTGCTAAAAAAAAATCTGAAAAAAAATCTCCCTCCAGAGCCACACATCATACTACGGTTTTCACAGACTGAATAGTAGTCCTCACAATAAATAAACTGAGTGTTCCTGTACAGAAAATGGGGTAAAATAAAGCTGCAACTAACAATTACCTTCATTAGCGATTAATTAGCCAACATTTTCTCAATTAATCATTTTAGTTTGATGTGTATTAAATATCGAAAAATAGTGAAAAATGCTCAAAAAGCTCACAGCCATGTTCCTCAAATGTCTTGTTTTATCTAATCAACAGTACAAAATCTTAAGATATTCAGTTTACTATCATATGACACAGAAAAGCTTCAAATCCTCACATCTAAGCAGCTACAATGAGCACATTTTTAGCCTTTTTGCTTAAAATTGACTACAGCAATTATTTTATTATCAACTGAGTTGCTGATTCATTTTCTGCCAGTTGATTAATCGTAAATACAAAACAAATTTTGGGCTCATAGTGAAACTGAATCTCCACAATAATTAACATGCAGACTGGCATTCACATTGATAAATGTTTTTATAAATATAGTGAATCTAGTCTTACGAGGCTCCACCTTTTGCTTCCCAGTGTTAATGTATTGTGTGGAATATGACGTAACTTGTCTCAAACTGGATTCTTCACATTTACCTGATACCTGGAGTCAGCTGGGGTGGATGGTCTGTAATCAGCTTGTTCACTTGTTCTCTGGAACATCGGATGATGGAGAGACGCTCAGTCAGGGCTGTTTTAAATGTCATTGAGCCACCCATGGCTTTGCGAGTCCTGAAATGTGAAAATAGTGAGAAATGGCATAATATTTAAAACAAGTCCAGTGATATAAGAATATTTAATAAAACTGTATTTTTCTGTGCATACTTTTTCCCCCCTTATTTAATGTGATGTTGACAGCATGTGCACACATACATTTCAGTGACTGCATCCCCCACACCGCAGAATTTGGCAAGTTCATCAATGCCTTCTTCTTTGATGACCGTGCTGTCCACATCGAAACAGACAGCTTCTGCTCTCCGGAAGAGTTCTTTTGTCTGCGACAGTGTTGTCATTGTGCTAAGAAAATAAGAGTACAGTTAGTATGAGATGCTCAGAAACAACTGCAGCATTTCAGCTGTCTTAAAACAACAGTCAGGTGCCCATATGAACATTGAAAGAGGTTTTCCTCGCTGAAAACATTCTTCCTGTTCATACTGGCTATTAAAGGATCCCCTTCAAATGTACTTTCATTGTAAGGGGATGGGGGCCAAAATCCAGTGTGTCCACACAGTCATTTCATGCAAAAAGGCATTTAAAAGTTTATCTGAAGTTTATCTGAAACTCAGCAGTTTGAGTTATTAAGTCTTAGGTCTTTTTAAGTCTCTCTAGCATCAAATTCCCACTTTGTGTTTCCTCGGACAGTGTTTCCCTGTTGTGCTGCGGTGGAAGTATAGTTAATACAAAAAAAGAGGGACTTTGCACAGGAGAACTGTGGATTTTGTCCCCCATTGCTTACATTATGAGTGCATTAGGGATCTTTTAATGGTCAGTATGAACAGGAGGAATGCTTGCAGTAAGAAAACCCTGTTTCAATGTTCATTAGAGCACCTGACTCTTGTTTTTTAAGACAGACTGGTTGCACAGATTTCAAGCTAAAACACATCAGACATGTCATGGCAACATTAGGAAGTCATCTGCAGGGAAATCTAATTATCATTGGGAGAGTGCCGAGCTGAGCTTGTCGGTTAAACATGATGTCTGTGATTTTGCCCCGCAGCAACCAGATTTCATTGTGTAACTAAGCCCTGTATGCAGTGGATGTCTTATGCCCAGTGAAGCAGCAAACACATCTATTGGCTGAAATACCTATGTGTTAACGTTTCTGCATCGACAGAGCTCATCTCAAATAAACACTGGACATGTGTGCCAAAAAATGCGTTATATAAAGACGAAACAAAGCTAAAAAAGACCATAAGAGAAGCCGTTATTGACATCATCTGCCCGTGTTGCGTCACCCAGGCACACTACTCAGGACCGTCCGGGTCTGGCAAACCCCCAAAACGGACGTGAAGACGATAAAACTTGGTGAAACGCCCAGCCTCTGCATGTTTGCTGTCCCTCGGTAAACGGTTAATCACTGCTGCAAACGACTGGCATTGAATATATCACGACTTTACGTTAAGAATAACCGCTAGCAGGGGACGTTACCTGTCCGGTGCAAACAATTTTGCTTGATTTTAGCGATATTCACACACACTGCTCAACTGTAGAACATGTGAAACTACTCATCCAGCAACGCCAGGCTAAATTTATTCGAAAGCAGGTTAAAAATGTTGAAGTTATCCTGTGGTACTTACCGGTAAAGACAGCTCTGATAAGGCACTAACAGCTTCAGCTTTAGCCGACCTCTCAATGGGTTCATCGAAGAGGAAGAGGAGCGCTGGATGCTCCACCAATCAGAGGAAAGCCGGTGAGAGCCCGCCCACCGCCTGCTGGCTCTGCTCCATGGCAACAGCAACGGTTAACTAACGGCTAATTTGTACATACTATAGTGAAGTGGTGCTAAATTTTATCGGTTGTCCCCACAATAGTTGTATTAAAGTGGGTTTACTGTTATTAAAGCGGAAATCCCGGCTCCAACTGGACGATAAACCCCCCCTAGAGTTGAGTCAGGCCTGATTTATAAAGGCTTACTGACTCCAAAATTGGGTCAGTTCCCAGCAGCATTCAGCGCAATCTCAATTATTCTCTCTCACATTTTTTGTCTCTACACCTCAAGGATGGGTTCACAATTTTTCAAGTCTGTCTTTAAAAAAATAGTCAGGTGCCCAAATGAACACTGACAGGTTTTTCTTGCCATAGTCATTCCTGCTGTTCATACTGGCCATAGAAGATTCCTTCATAAAGCACTTACAATGAAAGGGATGGGAGCCTCCACAAGCCTCCCTTTGTGCAAAAATATATTTAAAGTTTATCTGAAGCTACATGAAGCTTCAGTCGTCCAAATGAGTCAAAAATCCAGTAGATATCTTTAAACGTTACAGTCTTTTTGGTGCCAAAGTTCCTCTTTTTGTTCCTTCCACTGCAGCTCAACAGGGAAACACAAAGGGGGAATTTGATGCTAAACACCGTAAATGTGGCAGATATCCAGATATTGACATGACTAACTCAGACTGCTAAAGCTTCATATAAGCTTCAGATAAACTTTTAAATGCATTTTTGCACAAGATGACTGTGTGGACACACTGTGGATTTTGGCCCCCGTCACTTACAATGAAAGCACATTTGGGATCTTTTAATAGCCAGTATGAACAAGAAGAATGATTACTGTTAGGAAAACCTCTTTCAGTGTTTATATGGGCAGCTGACTGTTGTCTTAAGACAGACTAGAAAAATTGAGAACCTATCCTTTAATTGTTGAAAAGACATTTTTTCAATTTATTTCTTTAAAAATAAACTAGTCTGGTGCTCATCATCCTCATGCATAGAGGTGGATGAGGCTAAAAATTCAGTTGTTCATTTATCTCTTTGTACTTATGGGGTCAATTAAACACAAATTATTTTTTTTCTAACATTGTAATCAGTAGGTGATTTGTTAACTTTTAAAAGGGGAGGTGGCCCAATAGGACTGCAGGATTATCATATACACGTAGCCTAATTTTTGATATCATAATTGTGATTTTAATTTCTTTTTAATAGAACTGCTATTACGCTAAATACATGTTTTGTGTAGGCCTATTCTTTTCTGGATGTGGACATTTTAATAATGCTTATTTTTCAAAACACACCATAGTTTTGACGGTATAAAATTTCAGGGGTTGTCAACCTTCCGATTATTTAAAAATCTCCAAGGGCCAACTTCCCAAATAAATAAGAAAAAAAAAACATGACAAAAAAGTAGAAAAAATAAACTGGGCTATACATATGTTATACCCATAATGACAAAAATAAACATTGTGCTTATTCTGCAGTGAGACACTAGGGCTTTCTTCTGGGAAATAATGAGATCAGGTCATGGTGGAATGGGTGAGGGGCTGACATGCAGAGAAGCATTTAAAGTTGCTTTCAGTTTGATCCTTGCCTTTGATTTTGTGACAGTAACAATGGAAAACCCTGACTCATAGAAATAGGCTGTGGTGAAAGGTAACAGAAATTTGATTGCCTGTTTTGACAGAGAGGGATATTGACTGGCAGCCAGTCTCCATAATGAAGCAAGGTCAACTTGTGTGAGCTGAAGCTTCAGGCTGCCGTCTGCTGATAGTTCCATCAGTTCATTTTCCAACACAGTGGACAGAGCCATGTCTTTTGAAGCAGGAGCCACAGAGAAAGGGTCCAAAGTCCAAAGATTTCCATGTTGTGGGTCTTCTGGGAAGTAGTCTGGAAACTTTCCTGACAACTGAGTCAAATGATGGGTTACAGCACTTGGACATGTTGACATGAGGAGAGGCTTCCAAAGTTTTACTTAGGAGTGAAAACATGTCAAATCATCCCTCCTTGACTCTTCTGTTACAAAGAATATGTTTTTTCTTGAAGCCTTCAATTCTGTCTGAAAACCAAAAACCTTGTGCCTTGCATTGATGTATTGAGCTGATCTGACTGGCCAAATATATCTGATCAGTAGGCTAGTTTTGCACAAAAGTTACCATCGGTGTAATGCTCTGCAAGAGGGGAGTGCTGCTCTTCCAGAAATGTGTGCACTTCTTTTCTCGGTTCAAAAAGGCGATTAAGCACACATCCTGTTGAAAACCACCTTACTTCAATCTGGCACCAGAGCTGAAAATGATTTGCATCAAGTCTTTCACACAGAGCAGCAAAACAACTTGAGTTGAGTGCATTTTTCTTGTTAGCGTTAACAGTTTTCACAGTCACATTCATGAATTCATGCAGTTCTTGTGACCTCTGTTTAGACCCCCCCATGTAAAAAAAAAACAAAAAAAAAAACGGTGCGTCCTCTTGACGTCTGGCGCCCTCTCTTGAATCTGTTTGACAACACTACAATGTATTCCTGTCATTGATGCAGCCCCGTCTACACGGTATTTCAAGGCCTTTTTCGGTGAAGTAATCATCAAAGCAGCAGTACATTCCGTTATCTGCTGTTATTCTGATGGGAAGCTCTTTGCAAAACAGTAGATCCTAGCGATGGTTACTGTTCCTGCAGTATCTTACAAAAACTAACAATAAAGCGGCACTGCTAACGTCAGTCAACTCGACTAGCTGTATCACAAAATATGGGACTGCCTTTATTACTTCCACAAGTTGGTGACTCTCGGCGCATATGCACAGCGTTGGGCAAAATAAGCTCCTCTGAGGTCGTAAAGGGTTGCTAGCTACGAGGAGCGACCACATAGCTAGCTGTCAAAGTGGCTTTTGACTGAGTTGTTAATGTTGGTAATGTTGTGATGACTTTCTGTTGTGTCTGAAGCCCGTCCCTTTTCCTTGGGAAAGATTCTTTCGTTTTCCCAACGCATCCCGGGTGTTTTGTGCTTAAGTGTCATGCTGGAGCTTCAATGGTTTTAGCGCCTCATTTGACAGGATTCATTCAACATACTCTGCTTTCGGCTCAGCATCACCGCCTGCCATTATGAATCCAAATGTAATGTATTCAGACTTATATTTGCTCACCACACGCTTTGGAGCTTTTACTGGCGCAGGGTTATCTCCCACATCACTTTTTCCTTTCAAACACTGATCCATTTTGTGTCGCTGAATCCAACGTTAGCTAGCTAACAGGGCCTCTAACGTTACCTGTCCTGATTAGTGGTGATATTCAAACGTAACTGCTTATTAAAATTATGCATTTTAACTTGACGTTTTTTTTTTTAATTTATGTGCATTCTTGGGTACATTTAGATTTAAAAATAACTAGCTTTTTTAATTACAAAAAATAATAATTCTTAATTTCAATCTAACCATTTGGTAGTGCTATAGTACCACTGCCTCTGCGGCCCACTAGATGGCGCTCTCTGTGAATGGCTGCCTTAAAGAACCAGTGTGTAAGATTTAGTGGCATCCAGCGGTGAGATTGCAGATTGCAACCAACTGAATACTCCTCCCCTCTCCCTCCCCTTCCAAGCTTATGTATTTTCAGCAGCACAGACACTACTGAATAATCATAGAAACATTATAGAAATATTATAATACTGCAGGCAGCAGCATGTCTCTATGATCCTCTCACTCTTCCGCGACTACATGTTGCTACTTGTCACTTTGATCCTGAGGGTGACACTACTCTATAGAGTATATAGGCTACAATATAGTATAGAATTAAGTATTTATAATATGTAGCTTAGAGAATATTATAGATCTAAGACAAACTGACAAAAGGGCAGGACTGAGAGAAAAAGGTGTAACTACAAATCCGTCTGTTCCTTCAGCACCACAGACAGTGCCATGGATTTATCAATACACAGCACAGTTAGGCTACTGATATTTCAGAGCCATGATTGGGGCCATAGATTCTAACTTGCAGAAACCCCAAAGGATCAATGAATCAGGCAGACTAGACTGATATATTCAACTATACAACCCCTCTGCCCCTGCACTCTCTCTTCTACCTGGGGATGGAGAGGGGGAATGGCAGGTTAAAAAGGGGGAAGCATTTTGGTCATTTTGCTAACAAGTGGGATGACATCCCCCCCCCCCCCCCCCCTCAAATCGCCTACTGCTAATGCCTTAAATATTTGTACTTGGGATCTTTGATATTAAAAAGATTAACAAAAACTGTCCCACTTACAGGAGCCAAATCAGTAGTCAGTCATGAGGAGAGGCACTGAAGTAAAGATACAAGAGATCAAGGAAAGATAATGTAATTCTAAAATAAATAAATATGTAAATACACTCAAATACAGATGCATCCAAAAATAATAACAGTGTAAGCATTTTTCATTTTGGACTTCAACCAAGAGGATTCATGTTTTTTTTTTTGTTGAATATTGCAGTATTTAGTCTATGTTCATCTTGGAATAATTAAATACTTTTAAAATCACACACCAAAAAAAATGTATGACAAACTAGAAATATAACCAACCTACAACAAATGGGTATTCATACAACAGTTCATATTGGAGCTAGTCAACTTGCAGGACTATAACAACAACAACAATAATAATAATGATGATGATAATAATAATAATAATAATAAGAAGAAGAGTTAACATGAAAAGCCTTCCTGAATAGAGAGATTTTTAGGCCTTTTTCAAAGGCTACATACACGTAGAGCAGAAATACTAGATATTCTATACTAGAAAAGAATTCTAGATAATGAGATTATATGGGAAAGTTGAAATGCATAATCAAATCTGAAATTATGATGAGATGGCAGAATCAGTGAGATAATAAAAAGACTGGACTGATTTTTTTTAAGTATTCAAATGAAAGATGGAATACGAAAGTTTACTTTATATTTTAAGATTGGGTACACATGTTTAAACAGTACTCTCTTTTTAAATTAAGCCAAAAAAGGCAGATGTGATTACTGTGACCAACAACAAGCTCTTGAGATGGTTTGCCAAAGTTTGATTTTAAAAAAAATTCTTCAAACCAATCTAAAAGCTTATCACATTCTCCAGTCCAGAAGGTGGCGGTAATGCGCTTGAAGCTGTTTCCAATGCCATCAAGAGGAAGAGGGATCGCGTGTAGATGGTAATCCTAGATTTGCGCAACTCTCGCGTGATTTGTACGCGTTTGTCATTGTACAAAATGATTATGTTTTGTGATGATGATAAAACTTTGGCTAGTGTCTGGTTAGGTTTCGGCACAAAAACACTTGGTAATGGTCAGGGAAAGATCATGGTTTGGGGTTAAAATGGTCACTCTCGCGAGATCCTTTGCAAATTTAGGGTTACCATCTGGACACGAACGGGAAGTGGAAGAGGAGGAGGAGGAAGAAGGAGGCAACGAAGCGAACACTCGAAGCCGGTGCTGAGGAGCAAGTTGACCCTCAGTGAACATAAGATGTCGTCGACGTTTGTTTTAAAACCTTATCTGAGTCCAAAGGGAGCGAGCAAGGGGATAATGTGAGTTTTCATACATGCATGTCAGTATAATTACCTTTTTCTAGCATGCGTTAGCTTGCTTTAGCTTTAGCATGCTTTGAAACGCATGTGGTGCAACACGTGTAGAAGTGTTGGTTATAGTTTTTTAATCAGATAGTATTGAACTGAGCTTTGTCTATTTAACACTACGATGCTTATGCTGGTTATTAACCAGCTCGTACAGACCTGAGAGCAGGAACATGTGATTAGGATGGATTGTTTCAATACTACCTTAAGTTATGATAGTCTTAAAACTTACCTGGAAAAATTACAGAACCATTTTAGTGGAATTATGCTCTCAATGATTAATTACTTGTGTACCTTTTTTTTTTGTTTGTTTTTGTGACCATACCTCCAGATGACACTAGAGGCCTGAACTCCAACCTGCTCATAATGGAGGATATCCCGTCCAGAAACACAGACCTTCATGTTGCAGAGGTGAGAAGGAGCAGATATCCAATGTATCTTTATCACATAGGTTTCTCATTATACGGGAAGGTACACATTAAACAATTCCTTGTCAAGTCAGCAAAATAACGAGCAGAGGCACATGTGTTCAGAGTTTAATTGCTGTGAATATGTTTCTCTCTGAAGGTCTCATGCCTTCTCTGAAGATGAGATGGTTGACCTTTACAGGGCCAAGAGAAGAAAAATGGAGAGGTAACTAATTTAATAACATGTATTTAAATGCATGGCCGAATTCTGTTTTACTCTTGAAATAGTAAATGCAGTCAGACACCATGCTAAATTATAGTTTTCACACACTGACTCAACAACAGGATGAGAGCACTTGTTATGTGGCTCATCCTTATGTCAGAGTGAATACAGCAACATGTGATTAGCATGAATATGTGACACTTTTAGGGCTGCAACTAATGATTATTTTCATTATCAATTAATCTGGCGGTTATTTTCTTGATTTTAATCGATTAGTTGTTTGGTACATAAAATGGTGAAAAACGTCAACCATGTTTTCCCAAAGCCCAAGGTGATGTACTTAAATGTTTTGTTTTGTCCTGACCAACAGTCCACAACCCAAAGATATTCAGTTTACTGTCATAGAAGACTAAAGAAACAAGAAAATGTTCACATTTAAAAAGCTGAAATTAAAGAATTTCCTCTTAAAAAATGACTCAAAATAGTTGACAACCAATCTATTAATCGATTAATCGGTGCAGCTCTAGACACTTTGCACGTGATTCTGTCTTGCAAGGCTGCAACTGATTAAAATTTTCATTGATAAGTAAGGCAACCAAATACTACTAGATATTTTGGTCAATTAATAGTTTAGTCGGCAACAAATGCCCATCACAAGTCCACTTAATTAACTGTTGAAGCAGAAAATCTTTGCATTTGTGAAGATATATTCTTTACTTGATGATAAATAACTAAAAATGACAGAAATTCAGCACCGTTTTACTTCTTGAGAGGTGAACTCTGGTGTGTGTCTCTCTCTGTTATATTTCTTGCGTATGTTTAAACAACCTATAACAATATGTTATCAGGCAAATTCAGCTTATAGACTCTTTTATTCCTGTTTCGTTCCAGGACATAAAGACATATATTTATGGACCCAGAGAAAAGAGGCTGCCAGGACTGATCTCCAGGCTGTGAAGAATGGCCTGAGGATGGTATGTTTGTACAAACACTGTCATACAAAGACATGCAACATAATTATTGTTCATAAAAATATAAAAGTTGCCACTCAGGCATGGCAGAATTCTGTACCAGCTCTTTGTGGTGGATACAGTCAGACACCATGCAAAAGTCTCGCCTCATTCCTACTAAATGACTGGATGAGTGCTTGCCTCAGCCTCACCCAACTGTACGGGAACGAGTACAATTATACACTCTGAAATTGAAGACACTGCTCTGCCAGCATTCCTGTTAGTCTCGTATTAATTACTCTCGCCTGTTAAATGCTTCAGCAGATCCAACAGCCATTCTGAAGCGGGACTGTGGAAAAACTATCACAGGGGGAAAAAACTCCTTCACTCTCGGTAAGAACATTAAAATGAACGATCATTTAAACTAATGGCACGCTTTGTGATGTGTTTAACAGATTTTTCTCTTTTCTTTTTCACCCACAGCACTGTGATGGAAATGAAAGCAGAATGTTGTTCTAACAGAGCTGCTGTCTGCCTTCTGATGATTGTTTATACTTGAAGATGTGAATGTATCTCATTCCTTTTTTTGGTAATAAACTTGTAACTCTGTTCATAATGGGTCACGTGTATTTGATTTCTAAGTTAAGCTTAAAGATGTTGGAGAAACACAGAAATACACTTAAAATTAAAAAGCACCTTACACAAATAACAAAGCTTGGGTGTTACATGAAATGCAAATTTTTAATAAATAAAGCCATTGCATACAATTCCTTCAAAGTGCTATCATCTTAAAAACTTCTAATGAAGTTGTCAGTCTAGTACAGTACATCATGCATATTGACCAAATAGCCACACAGTACACAGATATCTACGTCTAACGCCATTTCAAGTATGCAGATTCTCGTTCATTTTCCTGTCAGGCAAATTAAAGTTTTGTTTATTTTGCTTTGGCTCCTGTAAAGAGCCAAGTCTTCAGTTCTGAAAAGAGTAACCTGTTTACACAAATGAAATTATAATTAGTATCTGCTTATCCTCTAGAGGGTTGCAGGGGGAGCTGGAGCCAATCTCAGCTGACATTGGGTGACAGGCGGGGTACACTTTGGACAGGTCGCTGTCAATCACAGGGCTAACAGGTAGACAGACATTCACACCTACAGGCAATTTAGAGTCACCAATTAACCTAACCGGCATGTTTCTGGTCTGTTGGAGGAAACCGCAGTACCCAGAGAGAACCCATGCAGGTACTGGGAGAACATGCAAACTCCACACAGAAAGGCCCCAACTGGCTGGTGGTTTCCAACCCACCAGCCAGTTAATATAATAAAATTTAAATCTACATATATTTGCATTTTGAACACATTTGAAATTAAAATTTCACACTTAGACAAATGCTTGTGAATAAAGCCGCAGATCACTAAAAGATAAAAGTGGATCTTATGAAATATGAACAGTGCTACATAGTGTAAAACAGTTTGTCTCTTTGATAATATCAAGGAGTGGCTGCTTCCATCAATGAAAGAATAATATAGTTTTAAGAGAAGAGTTTCTCTCAAAATTTTTACCATTATCTGTTATTTTATCAGTAATTTTTTGTCTACCATTAGGACAAGTCCAGGTAAAATGTTAAATAGTGAAATATCTTCTCAGTGGTGTTCCTGTAGATGTCACTCTGCAGTTCTTGGGTAAAACATTTACACTGTAGTAACAATACTCATTTTTTATATGAGAAAATAAGCCCCCTGGTAGAGGTCAGTTATATTTTGCCATTTCATTTCTTTTTTTCATAATGGGGAAGGGTACAAAAGTCACACTGAGCAGAAGTGTCTCCATATTAAAGGTATAGTAAGCAGGATTTTCCTAAAAAAAAACCCCAATGTATAGACTCATACAAAGATACTCCCTCTCGTGGTGGTGTTATTATTATTTTGCTGTGCTCGAGATGTCTCTGATCTCTGTCTCTGTGTCATGGATGTATAAAGAGCTGCAGGTCTTTGTGTCTGACCGAGGCGGGGCTGAGCTACACACACACAGAGCAGAGAGGCCACAGCGGACAGGATGAAGCCCTGCATTCACACAAAATCCAGCAATGCCGCACCTTCCCGCAGGGTTGTACGGGTTTACTTGTACTTTAGAACGTAATGGCCATGAATCAATCAGAAAATAAAATTTTATCTATCTGATCCATGCCTTTGTTCTCGCCAGCGCCACTCTCTCTCTCTCTCTATCTCTCTCTCTCTCACTTGCTCATTGAGCCAGGGAGGAGGGCCTAACTAATGTTGTGTATTTACAAACACCAACCAACAAATCCTGCGTAGTATACCTTTAAGCTCCAACAGACCCGCCCTGAGGAACGACTGTTTATTACCAGATCTGTTTGACTGGGTCGTCTCCCTCGGCGGTTATCGACAGCAGGATGGCTTTGGGAGTGTTCTCGAAAAGTGCTGCTCTGTTCTGAGTTTGGCCCTTCTTGACCCAGTGGCCGTAGAGCTTGAACGCACACGCATCAATGAGCTTGCGGATGGGCTTGACGGCATATGGGTCACTCTTGATCACCTCCTTGGTAACAGGCTTGGCTCGGCGGTAGTTGCAGTAGATTTTCATTGTGGCGAGCACAGTCATGCAAATGACCTGATGGAGAAGTTTAGTAAAGGGTCACTGATGTCTCCGAGTATGAGATGAGTAAGTGTGGAAAAACTGTACAGTGGAAGTCAATTTTTATCATCTCACCATATGACCACACAGATGGTTTATAATGTTAACGTTAATAAACTACATTTTGTTGTAAATTACTGGCAACAATTTTAAGTATACCATACATTTTGGGGATTGATATCCCACCTTTCAGGCAGCCACACATAGATTTTGTTTTATATGAAACTCCAAAGTGGACATTATGAAATATGCAATATAATCAATAAAAAATGCAGAAAAATATAAACAAGTCAATAAAATGTAAAATATCTTTAAGAAATTTAAACATGGCTCACTAAAGTTTTTTTTTGTCATTCTGGGATTGGTGACAAAAAAACATTTTGTTCAATAGTTCAGTAGTTTAAGATAAATAATCTGTCACTGTGAACATTTCAAAACAGGAGGAGGAAGCGCTGCATGGCTCTGATGGCTCATGTGACAGGTGCTCTTTAGTAGGGCAGGTGAAAACACAAAAAAGCAGAATCCAGGAAGTCTTGCTGAATATTAGTCCTAAAGTGGCGTAGACAACCATGGAGAAAAATACTAAGGCACTCCGTCTTCAAGTGAAATAATACATTTATTCTTTGAGGTCGATTGCCTGTGCTCAAAGAATAAATGTATTATTTCACTTGAAGACCGAGTGCCTTAGTTTTTTTCTCCATGGTTGTCCACGCCACTTAAGGACTAATATTCAGCAAGACTTCCTGGATTCTGCTTTACTGTGAACATTTCTTTGTGGGTATTTTAATCAAGATTTCCAGGCGTTCGGTAGTATTTGTGGCATTTGTGGTCTTTTTGAGAACTCCCTTTGCTGGTGTGTTCAAGGACGCTCTGACGTCTGATATTTGAGAGCCATTTCTCAAAGAGCATTAAATTCATAAACTTCATAAAATTGTTCATAAACAATTCAAAAACTGCAGTTAAGCCAGAAACCCAAACTAATGTCCATGTTTGCCGATAATTTGTCTTTCGGTTATGAACATTTTCAAGTGGACGTTTGACACATTGGAAGGTAAATAAAAATCTATAATATCTCACCTTGAACCGTCTGTACGGGCTGAATTGTCGTACTTCATTCACCACATACTGTGAGAAGAATGGATGGTTGAGAACATCTGTAGTTGTGTAACGCTTCTGCGGGTCCACCACCAGCATCCGAGAGATCTGAGAAAACCACATGGAGTGTATGTTATGTTTTGATGTGTGATTAAACCTTTACTGCAGCTTTGAAATACATGAAAAATGTATTAAGTTGTATTGTCCAAAGTGATGATATTGCTGTGTGTGACTTTAAAACAAAACCAGTTATAATGCAAATGGAGATAAAATTATCCTACCAAATCTTTAACAGTGTCTGAGCGATCCTCCCACTCTGGAGATGAGAAGTCATATTTCCCTGCCAAGATCATACGCAGCATCAGCATCTGCTTCCTGTGCCAGAAGGGCGGGGAGCCTGCGAGCAGCGTGTACATGATCACACCTGAACTCCATCTACAAGCAAGAGCCAGAGGACAATCAGACTTACAAAATCTGTTAACTTTGTGTGCAGATCATAAATAAGATAACATGAGCTTTCATATTATTCAGTCAGTATCCGTAACAGCTTTCGTTATTGTTTATATAGTACAGTTTATATATCTAATGTCCAGACGCCTTTCTACTATGTAGTGTCTTACTCACATGTCCACAGCAGTATCATATCCTTTATGTCCGGGGTCCATGGAGCACTCAATGATCTCAGGAGCGAGATAACCAGGAGTCCCACACACCTCTACATTAAAGACAAATCCAAAAAGAAACAGACTTTTACTATTTTAAAAAAATAGAGCATATTTCTTGTGAAGATTCTGGCCTTTTTTTGTAAAGTGTCAAACTCACATTTACAAAGCTTTAAAATATAAATATATATAATAATATAGTTTTTACCACTTCTGCTCTGGCTGTAAGATCTATATAGAGATATTACATGTGTGTGTTGTGTTAACATGTAAAAGTGGACTCAAGCACATTGAATGACGGCTATTTCTCAGAGTGCAATTTAATCTGATGAGCATTGGTGGAAGAAGAGAATAGAATATCTAAATCAGGCGACAATATTACTCATAAGAATGAAGACTGCTATACACAACCTTTACACAAACTTGTGTCCTATAAAATCCTAAAAATTCGTATGAAATTAGGGCTGCATGGTCAGGCTAATGATTATTTTCATTATCGATTCATCTGCAGATGATGATTTCTCCTCTATAAAATGTAAGAAAAGAGTTAAAAATGCCTGTTATAGTTTCCCAGATTCAAAGGTGACGTCTTCATATATCTTTTTTTGTTCGTCCAATAGTCCCAGTGATGAAAACAGGTACACAGTTTACTATCATGTATGACAAAGAAAAGCATTAAATCATCACATATGAGAAGCTGAGAAATTTCATAGAAAATTTTCACCTCCCCATGCATGTAAACATTAATTTTAATAGCAACTTAGAGATCATGTCTGCTTTGTTGACAGTCGTTTGTGGTTTACTGTGAATGTGTGCATGCCATAACACGCTGAAATACAATTACAGTCTAATGGACGTCATCTAACCATGTTTAATCTTTACACACTAAGAAAAATTAAATGATGATGCAGACTACTATTAGACATTTGACTTGCCAGTTCCCGCTGCTTGTGATCTGATGCTCTCTGAGAAGTCAAAGTGTCTATTTGAAAGGTCAGCGCACTCTGAGTAACTGGAAGTACAGCAAATAGATCTGAGTCTCCTGTTGCATCTTAACCTTTGTAAGAGTGGCTGAGAGAGATGGCAGAATGTTGTGCAACCAGACCCAGACTCTCCGCTGACCACCAGCAGCTGCTATAATCGCACTTAAGGTTGTAAACATAGAAACTTTATTAGGGCAAGTCCTCAGCTGAATATGCTGAAGTCTGCTGTGCCCACGTTGAGTTGCCAATCAATATTGTTTTGATATATGAGTTTAGATTTTTAAACTCATATATCTGGATTTTATTCATATCAGTGTTTTTCAGACAGAGAAGGAGAGATTTGGGTCACCTTTGGACTTTTTCCAAATTTGTCTTTCTTGGATGAACATTGATTTATAACATCTATTTAAAAAAAATGTAATACTGTTTATTGGTTGGTTTACATGCAAGTTGTCACTGACCTTTGAGCTTCTCTCCCTCCTGGATTTGCACAGAGAAGCCAAAGTCAGTGAGTTTGATGTTCATCTCATCATCCAGAAGGATGTTCTCAGGCTTCAGGTCCCGGTGGACGATGTTCTGGGAGTGGAGGAAGTGGACCACCTCCAGCAGAGCGCGCATGATCTTCCTAAAACCAACACACACCACAAACTCTTGAGGTCTTTAAAAGAGTAGAATAATTCCTTGCTTTCACATTTGTCAAGAAGTAAATAGTCCAAAAGTGATATAAGATGCTCACTGACCTGGTTTCCTTCTCACTCAGGGTGACCTTCTCTGTGAGGTAGTCAAACAGTTCACCTCTCCTCATCCTGGGGGGAAAGAGAATCAAACTTTCCAGCGAATTTCCGTTTGCTGACAAGTTTAAAAACCTGTGTAAATGTAAAACTTGAGATTTGACACTTACAGGTCAAAAACGAGGAAGAAGAAGGCTTTGGACTCGTAGCAGTCTTTCAGCTGTACTGGAGAGGAGAGGAGACATTTGAGGAGCTTTTTCAGTATTGAATCAAGATGAGAACAACAAAGGATTACATTCTGTAGATAATGTATGAAGATCAGTAGAGGGCAAAGGTCAACACTCTTTGAGCAGGTTATTGGGACGATGGCCAAACAAACTCTTTTTGCTTTTTGCTGCTCTAACAGTCTTTCCAATACATTCAAGGTTGTTTTAACTCAAAACTGTGCTTACTGATGTTGTCCTGTCCGTAGACTTTCTTGAGGATATCAATCTCCTTCACCGTCGCCTCTCGGATCTCCTCGATCTCTTCTGAGCTCATCTTGTCCGAGGGGGTGATGTCGATGATCTTCACCGCATAATCCTGAGAGGTGTGCTTGTCGACGCAGCGACGCACCACGCTGCTCACTCCCCTGAGGAAGAGAAAACACCTCAGTCGACTTATCAAAGAGCTGTCCGGTTACTTATTTATTCAGAGGTTCATGTTTGCACAGCTGGAAGCAGAAAGGAAAACATGTCTGTGTGCTTCACTCAGGGGTTTCTGTGAATACTGTTGGATGTAATGTTTCATACTCAAAGTGTTTTTTTGCATGATACATGATTTTTCTACTGCATACTGCTCAATTCTTTAAAAAAGGAGCTTGATTTTCTTTATAGTCTCTTCATGTTTCGTTTTATTTCTCTCGTTAACTTAAGAACAAAGTCTGAACATAAAGTTAAAGATTGTAAACTTATCATTATATATATTTATGCATTAGCTCCATTTCAAAGGATGATTTGGAAGCTACTGAACTGAATTTCCTCCCTCTGTTTGTGTGAGCCATGTGAGGAATACTAGCAGGGGAACACACTGTCCATCCACACATCCGGTGACCTCATGACCTGCATGTGAGAAAGGGAGTGAAATTACGCAATCCCACAGCACTCCGGCCAATCGCGAGCGGCTCTCAACACTGAACCTTTGTCCAAAACACGTTCAAGTTAATGAATAAAGCCTCCCTGAACACTGTGGCTTACGTAACCCCACCACCATCTGACAGATGGTGGGGAATGACAATGAGCGAGCTCTGGCACTGTCGACATCTCTCATGGACTTCTGGAAAACTACTCAGGTATTTCTGTAAAGTCATAGCTGCTCAATAAATTACAGAATTTGAGCTGTAATCTGTTGTCTTTGATGAGGATTTTTGTGTTAAATGTGTTTTTGTAGCACCCTGAGCAAAGATAATATTATCAGTTTCCAACCTTAATGGGACTTGCTTGGTTAAATAAATCAATAAGTTAAATGTTTGCAGGATATATTACGCTGTGTGCTTCTTCAACATACCTTCCCAGAATCTCCTTGGGATCATATTTGTCGTAGAAATCCTGGGCTCCCACGGAGTCAGGGATTTCCTCCTCTTTGGTCATGATGGAGTGATGCTGAATCACCACCAAGGCAACACAACTGCTTACGGCTCACAACAGGCTGATGACAGACAAAGACAGTTTGTTCAGTAGAGCGATCTAGCTTTTCACTGACGCAACCATGGCAACTTACGGTCTGACAATCTCATCAGAGCTGGAAATTGAAGTATCTGAAGAAGAAATTTTGTACAGATAGTTATGTTGATTTGTAGGTCCAGACTGAAATATCTCAACAGCTATTGGAAGCATTGCCATGATATTTTGTGTAGACATTCTTGGTCCTCTGAGGATGAATCCCACTGACTTTAGTGATCACTTGACTTAAAGTCACCCTTGTCTCAAAAGTATGTTTTACTTATTGTTACTTGACATGAATGTTTGAGCTTCAGTGTGCAGGATAATGTATGTACAGAGTTTGAGACTAGAAGGGTGTTTTCACATTGATCTGCTGAAGGAAGAAAGTTTCTCTGCGCTCACTTTAAATCTCAGTTTAAGGCGTGTCCCTACGAGAATGATTTGTGACATCGCAACTGGTCTGGAGCCAATCATGTGCAAGTGTGCAACTTACTCCAGTGTGATGTGGAAACTTGAAGCCTCCCGTGCACAAATACTGAGAACGGACTTTCCTGTGAAGTAGGACACATCTTGTGTCCAGCAGTTAAAACATTTGGAAAAGTTCTGGTTTTCTCATTAAGGTAGAAGGAGGAGATGTTATTTTAAGAATTTCTAGCTAGCTAACTGAACTTTTTTTTAATGGAAAAACAATATCAGACACAGCATTATTCAAAGCCCCTGAATTTCATCTTGGGCCACATTGCTATATTGGTACTTTAACTTAAGTAAAGGATCTGAGTACTTCTTCCACCACTGGTGAACTGAACTGAACTGAACTAGGCAATTGTATCTCCTTAGCAACCACACAAACATGCTGATGTTAGGGCTGTACAGTCCCTTGTTTTGTTAAATTGTGTAACCACCCCAAAAGTTGGTAGCAGTACAGATAGTACTTTGAATGCTCAGGAAACAGCAACAGTCTACACTTAATGAAAACTGCTATTCAGACAAGATAAACTGTTTTCTGTTTTTTTTATCCCCAGATTTTCTTAATTCCAATGCAATTCATTAAAATCATTGCAGATGTAAAGATTTCTGATTTGTTTGAATATCTACAGTCCAGCTAAAGAGCCTCATATAATGGTGAAAACAATGAACAAACTTTCCAACTTGATAGATATATATATATATAGTACATAGACTAAGGAACACAAGCAACAGACTTTCCTGTGGTTTAAATATTAAATTAATTCATCCCCTTAAAATGACTTATTTAATGCACATTTGACCTAATAACCTGTCAATTTAAAGCTTTAGGAGGTTTTAAGAGGTATATTTTAGTTCTGTTCCCTAACTTGCCTTCAATTGCACTAAAATTACATTAAAGTGACACTAACTGAAATGTTTGAATAATATAAACTCTGTAGCGAAATAGCAAATCTGGATGACATTATTTTGATGGTTAATAAAAAGTAATACAATTAAAACATATTTTTAACAACTAAAAGTTATTTTAGCTTATATCAAGATATTATTCAAGGGGCAAAACAGACTCAACTATCTTTGAGTATCTAAAAGTTATCGTCCCAAATTTAATATCATACCCAACATATCCTGAGGAGCAGACTAATAAAGCAATATGCCACAGTGTGAACTGGAGCTCCTTCTAAACCTCTGTCACTATTTGACCTTTTGCAGGCTCCAGTAAAGCAAAACAAATGAAGTAAAAACGCCTGGTCACTCACCGTGTCCAGTCCCGGTCAGTCCCTGTTGTGAAGGTTATCCATCATTAAACTCAAGTCTGTTCACAACGCGTAAAGAAGACGAACAAAAAGGATCCAGTCAAACTCTGCTACTGCAGTGGCTTCATGGGGCTGCTGCCATTGCAAAGGGTGAGCTCTAATGTCAGATGCCAAAAATAAATTGTTGCTTCTCAGGAAGCAGCAGCAGCAGCAGCACTCTCTGTCCGCGTGTCCACACAAAAAACCAGAACCATGAAATAACACCCTGTAGCTCCTGCTCTCACCATGAGACACTAAGAGAGACAAGGCTGCCCTTCATTACTCCATATACAACATTCAATTTGTGGATTTGTACTGAGACTGGAGTGACATGACAGGTGTTGGACCTCTGTGGTATCTCTGCTCTGTAGCTCTTAAATTCTAATGAAAGAAACACATGTAAAAATAGAAATGATTCTTCAAGAGTGTAATAATAGTATATAATCATATAATGTAGTCTATCTGAGGAAGCAGTGCATAAATCATCACACATCACAGTTGGTTTTTTTGGTCTTTATGACCCAAGTACTTTAATAGTTTTACTCCTTAACTTGTTACAAGCAAACTGTGGAGGTCTTGAAACTGGTGGCTCATCATGTTCAAACAATGCAGTTCATCTTGTGATATAATGTGTGTTTAAATTAAAGCACAGAAATTAATTAAAAA
Organism: Thunnus maccoyii; assembly: GCF_910596095.1. Classification (NCBI taxonomy): domain Eukaryota; kingdom Metazoa; phylum Chordata; class Actinopteri; order Scombriformes; family Scombridae; genus Thunnus; species Thunnus maccoyii. Next base: position 17,775,813 of record NC_056538.1, read on the forward strand.
CAACTCAACTCAAAACACACAACACCAAATAAACATTATTTATAAGACTATGATTACAAGCTCTGCAGTACTCTCCTAAGAAATGAATATGTTGATGCCGTCTGATGATAAATCAACTGTCAAACTAAAGCATGTTTATTGATCTCTTAGTATCCAGTATGGCTCCTAAATGCAGCCTGTGTGCGCTCTTCAGCCTCCAGTTTTCTGTCTCCGTCTCATGACAGACCTGTGGAGAGAACAAAAAGTTAATTTCCATCATTTATAGTAATTAATTTGGCATTTTTAAAATCCTACAGTGCAAGAAAAAAAGCTGGTAGTATGAAGCATTCAGAAAGTGTTAAAACTGCTCAGCCTCATGGCCACACTGGGTACTGCAACACTTGACATGAGAACCACGTGCACACTGCAGAGTCATTCAGCTGTGACGTGTGGATGATTAAATGCTCATGCAAGTCTTCCTTAAGAGGCAGCATGAAATCAAGTGGGGCTGCAACTAATGATTATTATCATTATAGATCTGTCGGTTATTTTTTCTCAATTAATAAATTAGATAGGTCTATAAAATGTCAGAAAATTGTGAAAAATGTTGATCACTGTCCCCCAAAAGCCCAAGGTGACGTCCTCAAATGTCTCATTTTATCTACAACAGTCCACAACCAAAGACTTTGTCACAGAAGACTTAAGAAACCAAAAAAAAGACAATTAATCGATTATCAAAATAGTTATTAGTATTAGTTATATGAATAAATTAATAGCTTGCAACTAATCAATTGATTGTTGCAGCTCTAAAATTGAGTGTAAAAAGTTCAACAAACAACAAGCCAAGACTGCAAAATACTTCTAAATGAATATATAAAAATAATAATTATACAATTATTTAAGTGGTCAAAGATTTCACTGATGAACTACCAGACACACCCTTATAAAGAAGCTATTAATCCTTATGTAATCTAACTTTAAGCAAATGGCCAAACATTACTTACCATTAGCGAACTTGCACTGTTTGAGCACCTCGCTGAAGCCCTCGCAGAGTTTCAAGTCGCTCTGGTTCTGGGCACACTCAACAAACTGTTTGAGCTCGTAGGAGCAGGCCTGCTGCGGCTGAGGAGCCTCCTGCTGGTACATGTACTGTGGTTGCTGCTGGTATGTGGGCTGGGCCTGGTACGGCTCCTGAATGGCACAAGGCAGATGATGGGATCATTCACACATCTACATATGGCAAATTTATGAGCTCACTAATTTTTATGATGAGGACTAACTGTGGGTCTTCCTAAACCTGATAAACCTGATTTAATTTCCTTAATGGATGATAAAGTGCTGGAATCTTACTGTATATTACACTTTTTTATATATGTTTATTCAGCTTTAACCTGATGGAGACACAGAACACAGAGGGAAGCGACATATCTTAATATAGCCATCTTGAGTTTGTCAGGACTGACCAAGAGTTTAAGTGATCTCACTTTCTGGAACTTAAAACTTAACAAACTCATAGTTCTCACGAAACACTACTATGCCACCTCTGACAACACTGCTTACTGATGACCTATCTACCATCAGACAGACTAATCTGCTCTGTTGCTATTCCAATCTCATCACCGGCTAGACTGCTGTTTATTTACCTGGTATGTGACGTCGGGCCTGGCAGGCTCTGAACTCCCTCCGCTGAAGCCTCCAGTCATTGCGTGGCCGAGAGTGTGTCCTACCGCAGAGCCCACTGCCACTCCAGCTGCTGTAGTCGCCATCTGAGCGAACATACCTGGCTGCCTGGGTGCTGCCGCTGGAGCACCCATAGCAGTCGGAGGGGCCTGCATCGGAACCGGGGCATGATGGGAAGGAGGGGGTGGAGGCCGGGCCATAGGTGGTGGTGATGGTGGTGCCCGGCTGTGAAGAGAAAATCATTTTAAAAGTTTAATCTCAACACAGTCAACAACTGACACTAACTTTATGTGATGATCTCAGTTTTTCCATACAAGTCAATCAGACTCTAAAAATCTGCAAATATCAAGTTCAAGTTATTTGTAGACTTCACTCACAACATAATACTAAGATCCAAGAGGACATTAAATCTTAAGAAAACAAAGGTTCTGCATATTTAGGTCTAATGCAAATATTCAATTCAATTTTATTTATATAGCGCCAAATCACAAAAAAAGTCATCTCAGTGTACTTTTCACATAGAGCAGGTCTAGACCGTACCCTTTAATTTACAGAGACCCAACAATTCCCCCATGAGCAAGCACTTGGCGACAGCGGGAAGGTGTGTAAATCTGTAATCAAAAGACAACCTCTCTGTCTTTAAATCTTCTTTAGACAAATGTTTGAAAAAAAAGCGACTCTCAGAGCTTGTAATGCACATAATGAACCTCATAAAAACTATTTAAAGTGCGATAAAACTGTGGAAAATATCAGCGCTATAGCAATGAAGTCTGGAAGCTGCGTGTGGCACTGGCGCATGGGGTCACGTAAGGTCATTGTTGTGTTTGCTCTGGACTGTTTGGCATTTAAGCAAGTGATACAAAATCAAATTACAGCATGTTGGACTCGGTATCTTTCATGCAATATCTAATTTAAACTAAACGTAACACAGTCTAAAGCCAGACAAATACATTCAAAACTGAGCTTTGTGGATATGATGAGAAAGAAGCGAAGACGTAACTTAACATTTAAAGTCAGTCACACTTTAAGGCAGCTGGTAAGACAAGTTAACATTTACACTTTATCAAAAACTTAACTCCTAAATGATATTAGTCTTTATAACTATCTCCCCACTGTGTTCAGTTAACTAACGCTACAGATTCAAGGAAAACTAATCTGTATTTTTATGTAACTCCACTGTTTATTTTATATTCTATGTCTGTGACGCAACAATACGGGTGACATTAAATGCACCAGATTTAACGCTGTGACCTTCATTACTGTAATCAAAGACTTGTAAGTTAACATTAAATTTCAAGTGACAGAAAAAGACGTTTAGGTTTAGAAAATATATGTTAATAAAGGTAGTCTATCTGTGGTAACTTCACTGGCAGGCAGCGGCTAACAGACGGTAATTTACTACAACGTTAACGTTAGCTGAAGCTGCTAACACATTATCCTCACTACGTTTTAACATCTTTTTCACAACTGGTCTGAAATTAAATGTTACCTGGATGGAGGAGCCATCCTGGAGGTCCGGCTTCTGCTTCCTCTTGGCATTTTTTAAATTATTAGTAGCCTATATTTCTTGTGACTTTGGTGGCTGATAGACACAGATAACAGTCACACTGGTTTATATATTGACCTTTGGCTAATCCGGAACTTTCCATGTGTTGCATCATTTAGTTCCTGGGTAACTTCCGGTATGCGATATATTTTTTTTCCTAGGATGGCGAAGTCATGACCCGCCTTACTCTGCCCCTGATTGGCTTACTCTGATATTCTTAGCCTAATCCTAACCAATCACACTCCTCATACCTAAATCTAACCAACCCAAACAAAAAAGGCAACGAGTACTAGCCAATCAGACGCAGAGTAGGGCGGCTGATGACTTTGCTGTCCTAGGAAAACATATGGCTTCCGGTATCACTGCAACAACATTGACAGCCGCTTTCATGGTAACAGACGAATGA